>NC_085841.1:2071002-2136002 GCF_035594765.1 Anolis carolinensis
CTTGATCTGCATTCAGAAAGCACTGTGAACCCAACCAACAATGCATCTGGACCATACTTGCCATGGATGATGGGACTTGCAGTACCTTCACTCATACTGTGACCCCCACCAACAATGGACTGGGATCAAACTTGGCGCAGAGAAGCGCCTTGATCAACTGAACATACTGCAGGCTGCAAATCAAAGTGTCTATGCAAATACAGTAGCGTCTTACTTATCCTACATAAATGGGACAGCAGATAATGGGACAGTTGGATAATAAGGAGGGATTAAGGAAAAGCCAATTAAATGTCAAATTAGGTTATGATTTTACAAATTAAGCACCAAAAAATCATGTTATACAACAAATTTGACACAAAAAGTAGTTCAATATGCAGTAATGTTATGCCGTAATTACTGTATTTACGAATTTAGCACCAAAATATCACGATGTATTGAAAACATTGACTACAAAAATGTGTTGGATAATCCAGAACGTTGGATAAGTGAATGTTGGATAAGTGAGACTCTACTGTATTCCTAAAGAAAAATCCCAAGCATGTCATACTCCACTTGTTGTGAATGCGCCTTCGGAGACTGTGGATGATAGTGGTGGGATCAGGAGAGGAAGGAAAAACCCTCGCGAGGAGGGCTTGTTGGAGGATTTGTTTAGGAAAAGGGTCAGGGAGACTGATGGGGAGTCTTCTGAGGAGGATTCATGTGGGGATCCTGAGGTGGAAATGGATGCTGGGGAACAGGTGTTAACAGAGGAATTGGGCACGGACTGGGCACGGGCACCAGAGATGCTTGGGGACGAATCGGGGGCCATGGATACTGCTGATGCTAGGAAAGCTTGGGTGTCTTCAGAAGCAGATCCCACTTGGTCTGCTTGGAGGAGTGAGAGGGGGTCCACAAATGTGGATAGAGTTGGGCATGGGTAGGATGATTGGGACTCTGATGAGGAATTCGGAACACCTGACCCAAGGGCATTGGCTGTGTGGAGTTCTGATTCAGATTAAGAAGTTGAGACACCTGCTCTTTGGGCTTGAATAGTTTGGACGCCCAGGGAGACCTGGATATATTGGGGTTGTTTGGCCGTTAAACCTTGCGTGTGGCAAGGTGTTGCTGGGCGCCATTGGGTTTGCTGTGTGTGTTACTGAAGACTGGACTGGGACTTTGCAACGGATGTAAGTTTAATCTGGGTTATTCTGCAACGGAGGGCTGGAATTGTGTGGGTTTTCCTGGACTGCACTGTTATTACTATTTTGTATTAGCTGCAGTTCGCCCTCGTTGCTTTGGCTCTCTGTGCCATTTCGTGTTGTGACCTTCTTGGATGACTTCAACGTCTCGGGCCTTGGACTGGAACTTGACTCGTCTTTGCTCCTCGCTTTCAATCCGTGGCTTGGCGTCGTTCTCTATTCCATGGCTGTCTGCTGTTGCTGACTACTACCTTCACTCCTGATACCGACGCTGTCTGCTTATCCCGACTTCGGACCGGCTTGGCGACGTTCTCCCGCTCTGCTCCTTTAACTCCTGGCCTGGCGTTTGCTTCTGCACCAGCTTAGCGCTGCTGGTTTATCCCGACTTCGGACCGGCTTGATGACGTTCTCCCGCTCTGCTCCTTTAACTCCTGGCTTGGCGTTTGCTTCTGCAGCAGCTTAGCGCTGCTGGTTTATCCCGACTTCGGACCGGCTTGACGACGTTCTCCCGCTCTGCTCCTTTAACTCCTGGCCTGGCGTTTGCTTCTGTAGCAGCTTAGCGCTGCTGGTTTATCCCGACTTCGGACCGGCTTGATGACGTTCTCCCGCTCTGCTCCTTTAACTCCTGGCTTGGCGTTTGCTTCTGCAGCAGCTTAGCGCTGCTGGTTTATCCCGACTTCGGACCGGCTTGACGACGTTCTCCCGCTCTGCTCCTTTAACTCCTGGCCTGGCGTTTGCTTCTGTAGCAGCTTAGCGCTGCTGGTTTATCCCGACTTCGGACCGGCTTGATGACGTTCTCCCGCTCTGCTCCTTTAACTCCTGGCTTGGCGTTTGCTTCTGCAGCAGCTTAGCGCTGCTGGTTTATCCCGACTTCGGACCGGCTTGATGACGTTCTCCCGCTCTGCTCCTTTAACTCCTGGCTTGGCGTTTGCTTCTGCAGCAGCTTAGCGCTGCTGGTTTATCCCGACTTCGGACCGGCTTGACGACGTTCTCCCGCTCTGCTCCTTTAACTCCTGGCTTGGCGTTTGCTTCTGCAGCAGCTTAGCGCTGCTGGTTTATCCCGACTTCGGACCGGCTTGATGACGTTCTCCCGCTCTGCTCCTTTAACTCCTGGCTTGGCGTTTGCTTCTGCAGCAGCTTAGCGCTGCTGGTTTATCCCGACTTCGGACCGGCTTGACGACGTTCTCCCGCTCTGCTCCTTTAACTCCTGGCTTGGCGTTTGCTTCTGCAGCAGCTTAGCGCTGCTGGTTTATCCCGACTTCGGACCGGCTTGATGACGTTCTCCCGCTCTGCTCCTTTAACTCCTGGCTTGGCGTTTGCTTCTGCAGCAGCTTAGCGCTGCTGGTTTATCCCGACTTCGGACCGGCTTGACGACGTTCTCCCGCTCTGCTCCTTTAACTCCTGGCTTGGCGTTTGCTTCTGTAGCAGCTTAGCGCTGCTGGTTTATCCCGACTTCGGACCGGCTTGATGACGTTCTCCCGCTCTGCTCCTTTAACTCCTGGCTTGGCGTTTGCTTCTGCAGCAGCTTAGCGCTGCTGGTTTATCCCGACTTCGGACCGGCTTGATGACGTTCTCCCGCTCTGCTCCTTTAACTCCTGGCCTGGCGTTTGCTTCTGCAGCAGCTTAGCGCTGCTGGTTTATCCCGACTTCGGACCGGCTTGATGACGTTCTCCCGCTCTGCTCCTTTAACTCCTGGCTTGGCGTTTGCTTCTGCAGCAGCTTAGCGCTGCTGGTTTATCCCGACTTCGGACCGGCTTGACGACGTTCTCCTGCTCTGCTCCTTTAACTCCTGGCTTGGCGTTTGCTTCTGCAGCAGCTTAGCGCTGCTGGTTTATCCCGACTTCGGACCGGCTTGACGACGTTCTCCCGCTCTGCTCCTTTAACTCCTGGCTTGGCGTTTGCTTCTGTAGCAGCTTAGCGCTGCTGGTTTATCCCGACTTCGGACCGGCTTGATGACGTTCTCCCGCTCTGCTCCTTTAACTCCTGGCTTGGCGTTTGCTTCTGCAGCAGCTTAGCGCTGCTGGTTTATCCCGACTTCGGACCGGCTTGATGACGTTCTCCCGCTCTGCTCCTTTAACTCCTGGCTTGGCGTTTGCTTCTGCAGCAGCTTAGCGCTGCTGGTTTATCCCGACTTCGGACCGGCTTGATGACGTTCTCCCGCTCTGCTCCTTTAACTCCTGGCTTGGCGTTTGCTTCTGCAGCAGCTTAGCGCTGCTGGTTTATCCCGACTTCGGACCGGCTTGATGACGTTCTCCCGCTCTGCTCCTTTAACTCCTGGCTTGGCGTTTGCTTCTGCAGCAGCTTAGCGCTGCTGGTTTATCCCGACTTCGGACCGGCTTGACGACGTTCTCCCGCTCTGCTCCTTTAACTCCTGGCTTGGCGTTTGCTTCTGCAGCAGCTTAGCGCTGCTGGTTTATCCCGACTTCGGACCGGCTTGACGACGTTCTCCCGCTCTGCTCCTTTAACTCTTGGTTTGGTGTATGTTCCAGCAGCGGTTGCTGCGAACTTGCCAGCGTCTCGCTGTTTTGCTGGCTTTGCTGCTCTCAACTGGGAGTTCCCTAGCTCAGTTTGGGTGTTTGTTTGTTTTGAACTCCTTTTGTACTTTTGAGTTTTGGGAAAGGTTTGTGGGCTTCAATACTGCTTGCTTTAGTTCATGCCTCCGTTTTTCAACCTATTGTGAACTTTTGGGTCAAGTTCTAGAACTTTAAGTTTAACCCGGATTATATCTCTGGCTAATCCGAATTATTTGCCAGTTCTTGTTTTTTGGGGTTTTACTCGCTTGTTCTACTTAATAACACTGAAAGTTAAGTGTTTTAAGTCTTTTTAGTTTGTTGAGCTATTTTTTGGACTGTTGCTTTAATAAACTCTATTTTGCTCTCTAATTGGCGTCTGACTTTTGACACCTCCTGTATCAGCAAAACCAATGAAATATTCAGTTCAGGGGAGGAGGAGAGGCCTATGTTGCAGCTGTTTGCTTTCAAAGCAGCAAATCAGATGGAGAAAATTAGTCCTCTGCATAGAAATACTCACTGCAAGGCGATTCGAAAGCAGCAGAAAAAATGCAGGCGTTGGTGCCAGTTTGGGATGCGCAAGAAGCTTTTCTCCAAACACCCAGGTTTCACAGATATGACATTGTTGGGATCCCAAAGGTCATCTAGTCTAACCCCCATCGGCGCTGGTAATGGCAACTAAGGGTGCATCTACACTGTAGAATTAATGCAGTTCCACTTTAAATCCATGGAAATGGCACAGGGAGAACAGGTGATCTTCTCAAACCCAGAAGAAGCGAAGGTTACCTGAGATTCCTCGGGGGCCCAGCATGCCCTGGGGCCCCAGGTCCCCTCTGTCCCCTTTGGCTCCTCGGGGTCCGGCCGGCCCTCTCTCCCCAGGGGCTCCTGCAAGCAGAAGACGGAAAGAGCGTGAGGAAGGACACAGGCATTTGCTCCTCAAACACCCCATGATTTGAGAGTGTCCAGAAACCCTGGGTGGATGACAATGAAAGACAGATTGACTGAGGGCAGATAATACAGACAGATGATAGATAGATAGATAGATAGATAGATAGATAGATAGATAGATAGATAGGATAGACAGAACAAGAACAAGAATAGAACAACAATAACAACAAGGTTGCTTAGGGCCGCTGCTATCCAGCTGAGTAAATTTAAATGTAAGTAACTTTGCTTGCTGATATTATTAGTATTATTGACACAACGACGTTGTATGACACAGCAAACAAGATAGATTTGCTGGATTTCATATCACAAAATCACAAGTCGAACACTTCCCAAGTGTCTAGGACTGTGTGATGTATTATTATTATTATTATTATTATTATTATTATTATTATTATTATTATTATTACTTTTTTTATGACACAGCAAACAAGATAGACATGCTGGATTTCGTATCACAAAATCACAAGTCGAACACTTCCCAAGTGTCTAGGACTGTGTGATGTATTATTATTATTATTATTATTATTACTACTACTTTTTTTAATGACACAGCAAACAAGATAGATATGCTGGATTTTGTATCACAAAATCACAAGTCGAACACTTCCCAAGTGTCTAGGACTGTGTGATGTATTATTATTATTATTATTATTATTATTATTATTACTTTTTTATGACACAGCAAACAAGATAGACATGCTGGATTTCGTATCACAAAATCATGAGTCGAACACTTCCCAAGTGTCTAGGACTGTGTGATGTATTTTCGGATGATACGTGCAGATCCCAGTCGGGTGGCCTTTTGCAGTTGGCAGATCGTAATTTTGTCAATGTCTATTGTTTCCAAATGCCGGCTGAGATCTTTTGGCACGGCACCCAGTGTGCCCATCACCACCGGGACCACCTGTACTGGTTTCTGCCAGAGTCTTTGAAGTTCAATCTTGAGGTCCTGAGTTTTTCCTGTTGTTTTTCGTCAATGCGACTGTCACCTGGGATGGCAACATCAATGATCCAAACCTTTTTCTTTTCCACAACTGTGATGTCTGGTGTGTTGTGTTCCAGAACTTTGTCAGTCTGGATTCGGAAGTCCCACAGTATCTTTGCGTGCTCATTTTCCAATACTTTTGCAGGTTTGTGATCCCACCAGTTCTTTGCTGCTGGGAGGTGGTACTTGAGGCATAAGTCCCAATGAATCATTTGGGCCACACAGTTGTGCCTCTGTTTGTAGTCTGTCTGTGCAATTTTCTTACAGCAGCTAAGGATAGGATCAATGGTTTCGTCGATTTCCTTGCACAGTCTGCATTTTGGGTCATCAGCTGATTTTTCGATCTTGGCCTGAATTGCCTTTGTCCTGATGTCTTGCTCCTGGGCTGCAAGGATCAGGCCTTCTGTCTCCTTCTTCAGGGTCCCATTCGTGAGCCAGAGCCAGATCTTCTCCTTGTCAGGTTTTCCTTCAATTTTGTCAAGGAACTTTCCATGCAATGTTTTGTTGTGCCAGCTGTCAGCTCTAGTTTGTAGTGTGGTTTTCTTGTACTGGCTTTTTGCCTGCTGTGCTCTGAGGAGTTTCTAATTTTTGTCTTCAATCAGAGCAGGTTCTTCACTTTGCTTGACATATTCTGCCAGAGCATGTTCTTCTTCTTTGACTGCTTGTTTTACTTACAAGAGTCCTCTGCCACCACATCTTCTAGGCAGATATAGCTGGTCAACATCACTGCGAGGATGCAGTGAATGATGAATGGTCATGAGTTTTCTTGTTGTTGTTGTTGTTGTTGTTATTATTATTATTATTATTATTATTATTATTATTATTATTATTATTATATCCAAAGTGCTCCAAAATAAAACTAATATCACTAAAACCGATAGAATATACAATTCAATATCTAAAAAACATACACTAAAAAACACTAAGATAGGATTGAACATGGAACTATTAAAAATAAATAGTTAGAATTATTTAAAACCTACTGACATACATGCAGAAATATTCTCAAAGCAGAAATATTCAATAAGCTGTCCTTGGGTGGCCAACAGCAAAATCAAGGCTGGAAAAGTCTCTCTTATAATTGCCTTTTCTAAAACAAAAAGGGGAATGCCACCCAATCTAAACAATAAACTACAATGATGAACAGATCTGGAAACAAATATACGTATATCCAGTTGCCAGGAAGGTTTTCCAGCAGCCAAATCCAGGCTTGACTTTTCTCCTGGGTTTTTCCATAGACAACAGCTATTCGGTCACACTGGCATCCCCGTTACAGCCATGTATTTCTCAATGCAGTTTTTACCCAACTTTCTGCAATAAATGTATATTTATATGTGTTTTTACAGATGACTTTTTTGGAGTCGTTATCACACGTCCCTCCCTTAGATCCCTTCAAGGTCTTGACTCCTGCCGGGTTTGTACATTTTGCAAATACAATAAATCTTGTAAATCTGCTCTCCAACTCAGGCAAAAAAACACTTTGGATTTTAGCAAAGGATTTTTGAGGTCAAGCCAATATGATGATTCATTTTGCAATATAATGGATGCAGCACAGAATCGCATTGGCTGTTTGAGCAGCTGCATCACACTCTTGGCTCATGTTCAGATAGATCCTGTCCAGAGAAAACGCTGCCCAGTCCTTGCTTTCCGCAACAATCCACTCACCTTGCAGTCCAGGTAAGCCTGGAAATCCGGGTTCGCCCTCCATCCCTTCATTGCCTTGCTCTCCTTTCGGTCCAGGAGGCCCTAGAAGGTAGACAACAAGGTTGGGGAGTTATAGTTCACCTGCAATCAGAGAACAACCTGAATCCCATCGACAATGGATCTGGACCAAACTTGGCACACAGACACACAAACCACAACCAATTTTGAGGACTGGTGGATTTTGGGGGGCTATGACAGAGGATGATGGGAGTTGTAGTTCACCTCTATGCAAAGAGCACTGCAAAGCCCACCAACAATGGGTCTGGACTTGGCAGACATGCCCATCATAACCATCTTTGAATACTGGTGGGGTGGCAGGGAGGGGGATTGACCCAGGATGATGGGAGTTGTAGTTCACCCCACATCTAGAGAGCCCTGTGAATACCACCAAGGTCAAATCTGGACCAAAAGTGGCATACATGTCCATCATGACCAACATTAAATACCAAGGGGATTGGAAGAGTGTAATAAAGTACGAATTTTTGGTTTACAAATGTTATGTTTGTGTGTTTGTGTTTTAAAAGGGTAAGTATTATAGTTATTGCCCCTCAGCACTCAGAGGCTGGTTGCCATGGAGAAGCAGGCGAAGCCAACTGCTGTTTTGTTGAAGAAGTGCAGAGTTTAAAAAAGAGAATCAGTCTGTGCTCTGATGAGGCACAGGGAAGATTGATCCTAGGTTGAGGGGGATCAAGGAGACTCAATTGTTCATTTTGAGTCGGTTTAAAATAAGTTTGGTAACTTATTTAATGTAGTTTGTGTCCTGGTAAGGAACAGAGAATCTGTGATCGTGTATCACAGGGGTGACTGCGGTTTAAAAGTAGCAGAGAAAGAATGTCTAACTACTTTAAGTAAAAGAAGTGACACTTTAGGGAGTTTGACTCATCTCATTCTAGTATTGTAACTGTTAATAAAAATACCTCCAAGTGAGAAACAACATTGTAACCACTACGCTTTGTGCCTGATTAAACTTGTTATTGTTCTTCCAACATCTAAACCTCTGTCGCATATATTATAAACCAAGTTACGCTACCATCTAAAGTGAATAAGAAGAAGAAAGGAAAAAAAGTAAAAGGTCTCCTCCCTGAGTCTTTGGTGGTTGCATCTTCACAAAGTGGTGGCAGTTGTTATTAGCTCCTTACAGAGAGGATGATGGAATTTGTAGTCTACCAACATCCAGGCAACACTGTGAACTCCACTGGGGATGGGTCTGGACCAAAGCATGTCCAACTTTAAATAATAGTGGGTGGGTGGGATTGACCCTGGATACTGGGAGTTGTAGTCCACCCACATCCAAAAACTCCTGTGAATACTATGTCTGGAAAGCCACATGTATTTGAAATGGGACCACTGATAACCATAACGTCCAAAACCAAACAATAACTATTTTAAATTTAAATAGTTTAAATTTTAAATATTTATCATTACAAAAATACCTGGGGGTCGGGACCCCTGGGAGTTCACAAGGGAGCTTTCAAAGGCATCATCAAAGACCATCAGGAAACACCTACGTATTTCTGGTGGTCTTAGAAACCCAAATCCATCCAGTATTTTCTATTGGTCATGGAGGTTCTGTGTGGGAAGTCTGGCCCAATTCTATCGTTGGTGGGGTTCAAGGGGCTCTTTGACTGTAGGTGAACTATATATCCCAGCAATTACAACTCCAGCAATGTCAAGATCTTATTTTCCCCCAAACTTCACCAATGTTCAAATTTGGGCATATTGAGTATTTGTGACGAGTTTGGTCTAGATCCATCACTGTTTGGAATTTATTTATTTAATTTATTTACAGTATTTATATTCTGCCCTTCTCACCCCGAAGGGGACTCAGGGCAGATCACATTGTATACATATAGGGCAAACATTCAATGCCCATATACACATAGAACTGAGACAGAGACAGACGCAGAGGCAATTTAACCTTCTCCTGAGGGGATGTTCGATTCTGGCCACAGGGGGAAGCAGCTGCTTCATCATCCACTGTGATGGTACTTCCTCATTCCACGTCGTAAATTAGTTAAATTTGCCTCCCCACTTTATAAGTGGTACCTAATTTCCTACTTGATAGATGCATCTATCTTTTGGGTTGCTAGGTCAGCAACGAGCTGGGGCTATTTTTTATTTTTTAATTGATGGGTGCTCACCCCGCCACGGGCTGGCCTCAAACTCATGACCTCATGGTCAGAGTGATTTATTACAGCAGGCTGCTCACCAGCCTGCGCCACAGCCCAGCCCAACAATGCTCTCTGGATGTCGGTGAACTACAACTCCCAAACCCAAGGTCAATGTCCACCAAACCCTTGCAGCCGAGAGAGTTCTGTGTGCCAAGTTGGGTCCAATTCCATCACTGGTGGAGTTCAGAATGATTTTTGATGGTTGGTGAACTATAAATCCCCGCAACTACAACTCCCAAATGACAAAATCAATGCCACCCCAACCCCACCAGTATTCAAATTTGGGCATGTTAGGAATTGTGGGAGTTGCAGTCCAAAACACCTGGAAGGAGGGCCAAAGTTGGCCCATGCCTGCTCAGGAGTCATGGCAGTTCAACTAACATCAAACTGAATTAATACTGCATTAATAGATGGACCTTCAATGGAGCTCAACCAGTTCACATTAACATAGAGATGCTGATGATCCTAAAGTAAGTACATTAGATGGAATCGCATTACCTCGTATGACGGAGATGTCCCTCAAGGCGATGGAGTGCTCCCAGTCCTTGAGCCGCAGGTCTTCGGTGACGTTGTTGAGGATGGCCAGCTCATGCTTCAGCTGGTGCTCCATGGCAATGTGCACCCGGCGCATCTGCCGCGCATCTTCAGTCGCATTGCTGATCAGGACCTAGAGCCACAGAATCACAGGGTTGGAAAGGATCTCCAAGGTCACCATAAAAGAAAATATGGTTCACTGGAACTACAAAGACAAGTATCCACTGTTATAGTAATACAGAAATTTTTTGAATGTCATTAAACTTATATTTAGTTCAATGCATCAATATGAATACAAATACAATAAAAAGCATTGCTATACAATCTTCTGTCTATGTCTTCTTCTTCTTCTATACACATAATATAACATATAATAAATAATAAAAATAATATAATAAAATAAATAATAAAATAATACATAAATAATAATAAATATAATAAATATAATATAAATAAAAAATAAAAACATAATAAATAATAAAAATAATTATTATTAATAAAATGATAATAAAATAATAAATAAATAATATATGTAAATAAAAATGTAATAAATAATAATAAAAATAATAAATTATTATTAATAAAGTAATAATAATAAATAATAAACATAAATAATAAATAAATAATATAAATAATAAATAAATTAAATAAATAATATAATAAATAAATATAATATTAATATAATAAATATTATATATATTATAAATAATAAATAAATATAAATAATAAAATAAATATAATATAAATAATAATAATAAAAATGTTTTAACATTTTAGTTCATTGTATAATGGTGTAACGGCATCAATTGCCACTTGTAAGCTGCCCTGTGTCCCCTTGGGTGAGAAGGGCGGGGTATAAATAATTGAAATAAATAAAATAAATTTATAAATAAATTTATTTATAAATTTATAAATAAAATAAATAAATAAATGTAGTAGACTCCAAAATTACAACTGGTTTCAACACAAGAAAGTCTTTATCAGATGGAATGTAGCCTATTATTTACGTTGTTTTTCAGAGGTTTTTTATTATATGGATCCTATAGGGAACATATATAGTGGCTAAAGGTTATTTACAATACACATGTGGTTTTGGAGTCTACTTTTCATAGTAAAGAAATAAGAACAATTTTTATATATAAGGAGTCACTTTGTCTATTGGAGTCTACTCCTTCCCAGTAAAGAACAATGATTGTTTATGAGAAGAGGAGTGAATTCATCTTTCGAAAGAAAAATATTATTTTTACTGTGAATGTAACAGCCTTTTGTTTTATTGTATAGCAATGCTTTTTTGGTATCTGTATTCATATGGATGCATTGAACTAAATATAAGTTTAATGACATTCAAAAAATATGTGTTACTATAACAGTGGATACTTGTCTTTGGAGGATCTCCAAGGGTCATCCAGTCCACCTCCCTTTCTGCTGGGCAGGGAGACACAATCCAAACCCTCCCGACAGATGGCCATGCAGCCTCTGCTTAAGAGCCTCCAGCTTGTAGTCTAACAAGACTTCTAGATATTATATTCTTATCGATGACTGTTCTGTCCGCTGAGCTAATTCCTGAAGGTACGCCACTCGCCAGGAACAGAGTTGGATTTACACAGGTGAGCAGTTCAAAAGGAATTTAATTTAATTTAATAAGGTAATAAAGAGTCAAAATTCTAACTCCTCCTGGGACTAATAGCTAAAATTTGTAGGAAAAGTTGGAGGCTTGGCTCAACTATACTTCTTGCTTACTCTCTGCCTTCCTTCTGTGTCCTTTCTGTTGAAGTGGGAATGAGTGTATATAGAGTTGTTTAAATGTAATTGAGTTATAGTGATGCAATGTGAGCTGGAGATTGCATCATGCACTGTCTGCTGTCCACTATGCAAGTGTGTAAAGAGTTAACTGTGTATTGCATCAGACAGCAGAGGTGGTTATAAATAGCTCCCTGTGTTATCTGTTTCCTCTGCCCTCTGTTCTCTCTACTCTCTGCACTCTGTCTGTATATATCGTCTTATAAGTTTTCCGTTTGTTAGTAAATCTTTTGTAGATAGCCAAACAGGCTTTAGCCTCGTTATTGGTGCCAGTGATTCTTCGTTGATCTTCCGCTGCATGTGTGTTTATCCAAACCGCGCGCTCTGACACTTTCTTCCTTGCCTTCCATACACCTGCAGCTTAAAGATTTTTACCCTGCCTTTTTATTATATACGAGCTTGAGTACCCAGCTCCCATTAGAAAATACATAAGGATGTTGGTAAACTACAATTCCCAAAAATTTTGGGTCAAAACTCCCCCAGTATTCACAGTTGGCCATGTTGGTCTGTGTGCCAAATTTGGTCCAGATCCGTCATCTGCTGAGTTCAGTGTTCTCTGAATATGGGTGAACTATAACTCTCTGACATCAGGGGGAAACCTTTACCTTTACTATAACTCTCTGATGCCAAGGTCAATCACACACAAAGCCTGCCAGTATTCCCAGTTGGCCATGTTGGGTCTATGTGTCAAGTGTAGTCCAGATCCATCACTTGCTGGGTTGAGTGTTCTCTGGATATAGGTGAACTATAACTCTCTGGTGCCATGGTCAATCACTCCAAGTTGACCACGTTGGGTCTGTGTGCCAAGTTTAGTCCAGATACGTCATTTATGGGGTCATTGGTGAGGTTCAGAGGGCTCATGAAATACAGGTGAACTATAATTCCCAGAGTTAAAGGTCAATGATCCCCGAAATCCACCAGTGTTCTCAGTTGGTCAAGTTTGGTCCAGATCCGTCATCAGATGGGTTCAGTATTCTCTTAATAAGGGTGAACTATAACTCCTGGATGTCAAGGTCAATCACCTGCAAACCCTGCCAGTATGCACACTTGGCCATGTTGGGTCTGTGTGCCAAGTTAGTTCCAGGTCCATCTTTGCTGGAGTTCAGAGAGCTCTTAGATTGCAAGTGAACTATACATCCCAGTATTCAGTTGGTGAATTCTCCCCAAACCTCTCTCTCTAGTGTGTTCAGTTGCTGATTAATTCCTCTGCTTGCTGTGTGCCACAGAAAAGAGTAGGAAAGGGTTAAGTGAGAGGCAGTGGGCGGGGTCATGCAAATGGAGAGAGAAAGGAACACTGGGATGTACTCGCTGTAACCTGCAATGTCCTGGGAAGGAGTGACTTGGTGGCTCCTCCGCACTGGGAACTAAAGCCTGTTTGTGGAGGCCGGAGGCTGTCTGTGTGAGTGGACAGCCATGCCACATACATGTGTATACAAGATAATATACGAAGGCTATCCACAAAGTAGGTTACATTTTGGATTTTAAAAAGGACAAAGTATAGGAGAAATCATTTACCATATGCAGCGGAGAGACACATCCCAATACTATAATCTCACGTAATCCCCATTGAAATCTAGGCACGTCTCATATAGATAAATGAGTTTGAAAAGGTCTGCCCCAGTAAATTTGCCGCCGCCTCTCCTCCGTTTCCAACAATGGAAACGCGGTGTTTTGGCTACGCTGCAGGAAGGGAGAAGGGGGAAGAGCTGAGGGCACAAGCGGGGAATTTACTGGAGCAGTACTCTTCAAACTCATTTATCTATATGAGACATGCCTAGATTTCAATGGGGATTACATGAGATTGTATTATTGGGATGTGTCTTTCAGCTGCATATGGTAAATGATTTCTCCTATACTTTGTCCTTTTAAAAATACAAAACGTAACCTACTTTGTGGATAGCCCTCATATATACTTTTTTCTTAATAAACGACATTTTCATTGTGGGTTACCTTGGAAGTTTGTGGTGCGTGGTGGCTCACCTGCAGGTCCTGGATGCGTGTGTGGTGGATGCCCACGTCGTAGGAGAGGGTCCGGTTGAGGCTGCCCACTTGTCCGCCCAGGTCGGTGAGCTGGTCGCGCAGTCCCTCCATGCGGGAGGCCATCTCGGCCAGGAGGAGCTGGTGGTGGCGCAGGAGGAGGTGGCTGCTGTTGCCCTCCACCCAGAGCCGGTGGGCCTCCGCCTGGGCCAGCTCCTCCTGCTGTGCCAGGCCCTCCCGCAGGCCCGAGAGCGCCCGGTCCGCCCCGGACGCCTGGGCCTGCAGGCTCCCCAGCGCCCCACCCAGCTCCTGCAGGGAGCCGCTCATGCTCAGCAGGGAGTCGGAGTGGTTCTGGAGCAGGTCCTGCAGCCGCCAGACGTGGTCCAAGAAGTCCATCTTCAAAGGCGGCTGCTGCTGCAGCATCCGCAGCTGGAGCTCCCGGAAGGTCTGGTTCAGCCGGTTGACGTTCCCCATCAGGGCCTTGAGGTCCTCAGGAGAGCTCTGGGGTCGGGAGACTGGGGAGCAGAGAAGGACAGGCCTCAAGTCACAGGTCGGTAAGGGTCCCCAGAGGCCACCCAGTCCAGCCCGCTTGCTGTTAGCACCAGCTTCTACCAACCTAGCATTTCGAAAATATGCCAATGTGAGTAGATCAATAGGTACCGCTCCAGCAGGAAGGTAACAGTGCTCCATGTAGTCATGCTGGCTACATGACCTTGGAGGTGTCTATGGACAACACTGGCTCTTCAGCTTAGAAATGGAGATAAGCACCAAACCCCAGAGTCGGACACGGCTGGACTTAATGTCAGGGGAAAACCTTTACCTCTAACCATATCTATATATATAAAAGAGTGATGGCATCAGGGCAGCGGACAAAACAACAAAACTACAGGCCCCCCAACCTCGAAATTTGATAACACAACCCATCATCCACGGCTCTAGGTTGATACAACAAAAAGAAAATAAAAATAAAGTCCTAAATAGCGGGAGAGGAATAATTGGGTTGTTGTATGTCTTTCGGGCTGTGTGGCCATGTTCCAGAAGTATTCTCTCCTGACGTTTCGCCCACATCTATGGCAGGCATCCTCAGAGGATGTATACATCCTATGTATACATAGGGACCACCAAACGCAGCGCCCAAACAAGAGTCAAAGAACATGAAAGGCACTGCAGACTCACTCAACCAGAGAAATCAGCCATAGCAGAGCATTTGATGAACCAGCCTGGACACAGAATACTATTTGAGAACACAAAAATGCTGGACCATTCCAACAACTATCATGTCAGACGACACAGAGAAGCCATTGAAATCCACAAGCATGTGGACAACTTCAACAGAAAGGAAGAAACCATGAAAATGAACAAAATCTGGCTACCAGTATTACAAAACTCCAAAATCAAAACAGTAGATGGGAACCAACACTCTGAGGCCTTGACTTCACAAAGGATGCCCCCCAGGCAAGAGACAAAAACATTTACAATGCTAATTAAAGTGATTAACTGAAACATTAATGCTGGCTCCCAGTGACAAAGAACTCTTGCCACACCTTGGACTATACACAGATATATATTCTTTCCTTTCCTTACTTAATTTATCCATACCTCACCACCTCTGAGGATGCCTGCCATAGATGTGGGCGAAACGTCAGGAGAGAATACTTCTGGAACATGGCCACACAGCCCGAAAGACATACAACAACCCTGTGATCCCGGCCATGAAAGCCTTCGACAACACAGAGGAATAATTGTTTTTATCCAATTGCTGCCAATTAGAAGTCTAAGTTCTGCCCACTTGGTCTCCTAGCAACCTACTCAGCCCAGGAGATAGGCACAGTTAGGCCTCACTTAGGCTTCTTCCACAGATTATCTAATTTGCACTGGATTATATGGCAGTGTAGACTCAAGGCCCTTCCACACAGCTATATAACCCATTTATAATCTTATATTATCTGCTTTGAACTGGATTATTTTGACTCCACACTGCCATATAATCCACTTCAGTGTGGATTTTATACCGCTGGGTAGAAGGGGCCTCATAGAATCCACTTCTAAGCAGATAAAATAAGATTATAAATATACAGTACAGTCTCACTTATCCAACATAAACAGGCCAGCAGAACGTTGTATAAGTGAATATGTTGGATAATAAGAAGGGATTCAGGAAAAGACTATTAAACACAAAATTAGGTAATCATTATACAAATTAAGCACCAAAACATCATGGTATACAACAAATTTGACAGAAAAAGTAGTTCCATGCACAGTAATGCTATGCCATAATTACTGTATTACAAATTTACCACCAAAATATCACAATGAATTTAAAACATTGACTACAAAAACATTTACTACTAAAAGGCAGACTACGTTGGATAATCCAGAACATTGGATAAGCGAATGTTGGATAAGTGAGATTCTACTGTAATATATACCACCATACTTCGCCACAGCAACGCGTGGCCGGGCACAGCTAGTATATATATATATATATACACACACACACATTTACTGAAATCTAATGCTCACCTTTTGAGGCTAAATGACCTGGTTAGAATTAGGATGCACATTAGATTCACATCATACGGTTATCTTAATGTTGGGCCAAAGCAAAAGGGGAAGGTACTCCAGGTTCTCCTCTTTGAGGGACGTTATTTTTCATTTAATGGCCAGGGCTCAGGGCTACGTGATCCTGGGATCTGTAGTTTGCTGAGGCATTGGCCTTCTTTGGTAGAGAAGGTTCCAGACCATATAAAGTTACAGCCCCCGTGATGCCATAGGATTGAACCAAGGCAATTAAAGCGCATTCATTCTACAGCAGAGATGCGCCCCAAGGTTTTCCTTTCCATTGCTGGAAACTTTGGTGCTCTGACACTTTTGGAAAGGAGTCTAAGCAGGCAACAACTGCAATGGCCAAATTACAAAGAATGTCCTTTTGGCCACTGCACATAATATTTGGTAGCAAATGTTAATTTTTGGGTTTCTGGGTTTTGGAAACTGAGGCACGCTTAGATTCCCTGGCGCATGAGCACCAAGTTTGCCCATGCCTGGGCTAAGCACCCTTGCTACACATCCTTTCGTTAAAAGAATGGAAATAACAATACGCACAAAACAAAACTGGATTTGGGAAAGCGGAAAGAGAAATAAATTAGCTTTTTACGGAATCTTTTTCTGGCTTTGGATAGAGATTCAAATGCCACCAACACCAAAAAAAAAAGCCATCCGGTTCTGAGCTATTCTGGTGCATTTATACCGCCGTCCTCCACCCTTTCCTGCACAAACAACAATTAGCTAAACACAGGTGTAATTTTCTCGTTCTTATTTTAGGTAAAATAGAAACAAGCCATTAAGAAGCAGCAAATGAGAACTTGCCAGTGTAAAAATATAATTGTTGTCCAACTCAGTTTAGCCTGAATTGGTATGTAGTTACTGACTACACATTTCAACATTTGAAATACAGGCAGAGAAAGACTAAAAACCTTTGCAAGCTTCAACTTGGAGGATACCGTCGCATTGAAAACTACAACTCCCAGGATATCATCGCATTGCAAACTATAACTCCCAGGATACCATCGCATTGAGCCAGTGCAATTCAAGTGGTGTCAAACGGCATTAATTCTACAGGATAGATGCACCTTTCTGTACTTATAGGAAGGTTAAAGACTTTCTCAAACTACAACTCCGATGATTCCATCGCACAAAGCCATGGCAGTTGAAATGGCATCAAATGGCATTAATTCTACAGAGTAGATGCACTCTTTCTTTTCTGAAGTTATAGGAAGGCTAAAGACCTTGTCAAACTATAATTCCCAGGATATCATCGCATGGCAAACTATAACTCTCAGGATACTTTCGCATTGAGCCATAGCAGTTCATATGGCATCAATTAATTCTACAGATGAGATGCACTCTTTCTTTTCTGAACTTATAGGAAGGCTAAAGACCTTGTCAAACTACAACTCTCAGGATACCATCGCATTGAGTCATGGCAGTTCAAATTGCATTAAATGACATTAATTCTACAGAGGAGGGGCTCTCTTTCTTTTCTGAACTTATAGGAAGGCTAAAGACCTTGTCAAACTACAATTCCCAGGGTACTATCGCATTGCAAACTATAACTCTCAGGATACCATTGCAGGAAGCCATGGTTGTTCAAATGGCGTCCGATGGCATTAATTCTACAGAGTAGACACACTCTTTCTTTTCTGTGCTTATAGGAAGGCTAAAGACCTTATCAAACTACAATTCCCAGGATACTATCGCATCGAGCTACGGCAGTTCAAATGGCGTCAAATGTAATTAATTCTACGGAGGAGATGCATTCTTTCTTTTCTGAACTTATAGAAAGGCTGAAGACCTTGACAAACTACAATTCCCAGGAAACCATCCCATTGCAAACTACAACTCCCAGGATAACATCGCATTGAGCCATGGCAGTTCAAATGGCGTCAAATGGCATTAATTCTACAGAGTTGATCCACTCTTTCTTTTCTGAACTTATAGGAAGGCTAAAGACCTTGTCAAACTATAACTCCTAGGATATCATCTCACTGCAAACTAAAACTCTCAGGATACCTTCGCATTGAGCCATAGCAGTTCATATGGCATCAATTAATTCTACAGAGGAGATGCACTCTTTCTTTTCTGTACTTACAGGAAGGCTAAAGACCTCGCCAAACTACAACACCCAGGATACCATCGCATTGTAAACTACAACTCCCAGGATGCCTTTGCATTGAGCCATAGCAGTTCAAATTGCGCCGAATGAAATTAATTCTATAGAGGATATGCTCTCTTTCTTTTCTATAGTTATAGAAAGGCTAAAGACCTTGTCAAACTACAACTCCCAGGATACCATCATGCAGAGCCAGGGCAGTTCAAATGGCATCAGACAACACTAATTCTACAGAGTAGATGCACACTTTATTTTCTGTATTTATAGAAAGACTAAAGACTTTGTCAAACTACAACACCCAGGATACCATCGCATTGCAAACTACAACTCCCAGGATACCATTGCATTGAGCCATAGCTTTTCAAATGGCATCAAATGTAATTAATTCTACAGAGTAGATGCGCTCTTTCTTTTCTCTACTTATAGGAAGGCTAAAGACTTTGTCAAACTATAACTCCCAGGATAGCATCGCATTGCAAACTACAACTCCCAGGATACCATCATGCAGAGCCAGGGCAGTTCAAATGGTGTCAGACAACACTAATTCTACAGAGTAGATGCACACTTTATTTTCTGAACTTATAGGAAGGCTAAAGACCTTGTCAAACTACAACTCCCAGGATACCATGGCATTGCAAACTACAACTCTCAGGATACCATCGCATTGAGACATAGCAGTTCAATTGCATCAAATAACATTAATTCTACAGAGTAGATACACTCTTTTTTTTCTGTAGTTATAAGAAAGGCTAAAGACCTTGTCAAACTACAACTCCCAGGATACCATTGTAAACTATAACTCCTGAGATTTCATTGCAATGTCGCATTGAGCCATGGCAAGTTCATATGTCATGATTTCAGCAGTGTATTGATTCTGTTTTCGGAGGAGCGGGGCCTGGCACCATGGAGAGCTCCTTGAGCATTCCCCGGATTGCATTGTCGAGAAACATCTCTAAAAGTTCAGACTAAAACCCAAAGCAGATCGACCACCAACGGAACCCACTTCCAAGCCAGTTTCAAAGTGAGACAAACAAAATTTAAGCCATTTCCCCAGTGATTAAGTTGGGAGATTTTGCAAGATGAAACGTTGCAAACTGGGAAACGCATGTTTTGCTGCCGGGCAACGGATATGAATGTGTATTATTTATCAAGTTACGGCCAGGAGCAAAAGGGGACTGATTCTGAGAACTACGGAGTACAACCCATCTCTCTCCATCCGGAACTGACTCCAATTTAATCCAGATGGTGCAAACACAACTTTCGCCGATTCCAAATTCCTGCCCCCGCACAACGAAACCCTTTTTTTACTGGGCACCATAAAGCACCAGATGCAAGAGGGACATGGTTGCCATTCCCTCCTTCTCGCTCTTTGGTTTTATTTTTTTAATTTCTAAGATTCTAAAAAATTTACTGCCCGTGCCGGAGAGCAAGCCCAGAGCGAGCCTGGGGGGAAGCCAAACCCAACCGTGTCATAATAATAACCATAAAAGAGTCATTACCAAAGTATTATTAAACTCCGCCTGGCCCGGATCCCCTTGTTTATAGGAGGGGGGACGCTGGGGATATGAATGGGGCACATTTGGTTCACATTAAAGGGAGGGGGTGTTTTGCACAAAACCACACATATGCAAACATGTGCATGGAGAAATGTGCAAAATTTCTGGATTTTGGCAGAAAAAGTGAATGGTCTTGTGAAACTACAACTCCCAGGGTTCCATAGCATTGCACCATGACAATCAACGTGGATTAAAAAAAATTATTGTTTTATATTGGTTTAAATTATGATTGTGTTTTAATGTATATTGATGCCAGGCTTGTCCCCATGTGAGTCCCCTCGGGGAGATGGAAGCAGGATATAAAAATAAAGTTATTATTATTATTATTATTATTTTATTATGACACAGCAAACGAGATAGATATGCTGGATTTCGTATCACAAAATCACAAGTCGAACACTTCCCAAGTGTTTAGGACTGTGTGATTTATTATTATTATTATTATTATTATTATTATTCTATGACACAGCAGAACTAGATAGATATGCTGGATTTCGTATCACAAAATCACAAGTCGAACACTTCCCAAGTGTTTAGGACTGTGTGATTTATTATTATTATTATTATTATTATTATTATTATTATTATTATTATTATTATTATTTTATTATGACACAGCAAACAAGATAGATATGCTGGATTTCATATCACAAAATCACAAGTCGAACACTTCCCAAGTGTCTAGGACTGTGTGATGTATTGTGGCTGAATCTGAGCACAACCTCCAAGGCTCCGAAGCTGGACTTCAACACAACATACCTCCTTTCTATCTGTTCTGTCCTGTTTGTCCAAATGGCATTGCATGTTTGCCGTGTATGTGTACTGTGATCCACCCTAAGTCCCCTTGGGGAGATAGGGCGGAGTATTAAAAAAGTGTTGTTATTGGCAAAGCACCACAGCATTCTTTGGGAGGGAAGGATAGAGACCCTGAAAAGCTACAAGTCCTGTCTTTCTGCAGCACTCAGCTATTGCAGTGAAAGAGGTGCCCAACTGCATTCAATCAACAGTGCCTACACACCCTTAGTTCTGGATATCTGCACTGACAAAGGGTTTGGACTAGATGACTTTTGGGCTCCTGTAAAGAAGTGTGTTTTTATTTTGATTTATAGATGTAATGTTTAATTTCGTTTTAAAAGTCAGGTTTAACTATGTTTAAAAGGGTAAGTATTAGTCACCAGTGCGTGGGGGATGGTAACCAGCTTAGCATTCTGAGGCAGGTTGCCATTGTAACGAGGGCGGAGCCAACCGCCGTTTGAAGAAAAAGGAGGGAATGTTTTAAAAAACAGTTTAGTCTGTGATTTTAGTCACAGGGAAGACACTGGTTCCAGGTTAGGGAAACCAGGGGAACTCAGATTTCTAGTGGTGTTAAATTAAGCAAGTTAGGTGACTTGTTTAGGTTTATTTGTGGAGTCTGAGTAGGAAGGGAAAGCAATCCCAGTTAGATCCAAAGTGATCAGTTAATAACTTTGCAACCATTATCTAAGTGCCTTTAAAGAAGTTACTGTAACCACCAAGCTCTGTGCCTGAAATAAACTTGTTTTTGTTCTTCAATATCCAAGTCTCTGTCACCTATATTCAAAACTAAGTAACGCTACCATCTAATGTGAATAAGAATAAGAAAGAATAAGATAATAAAGAAAGGGAAAAAAATTCCTCTCTGCCTGAGATCACCACAATTTGGTGGCAGCGGTGGGATAAAAAGATTCCTCCCTGCCACATCTTTACAGCTCCTAACACGGATTCTGTGAAATCTGTGGACTGAGAGAGGAGAACCAGGAGCGAAGCCTGATCATCTCCCATTAGATTAGATTGTGTGCCTCTGTGCCAAAGCAGGGAAGGAACTTTCCAAGGAACCCAAACATCCCTCCCTCTGCTTGCTTGTCTTTTGACAACCTTGTTCTCTTTCTCTCTCTTTCCACTCTCACTCTTTCCGCTCTTCCTGGCACAAAGTGGCCAGCAATGGTATTTTAGAGTTGTTTGATTGAGATTCCTTGCAGGAAACAAGGCTGGATTAAGAGGCACAGAATCGTCCACACAACAGCCAAGAACGGGACTTTTGATGAAGAACATCGAAATAATCGGACAGGCTGGTTGGATCAGCTCAACCACTCGACAGTGTTTATTTATTTCTTTTTTCCTCAATCATACAAGGTAATTTGGAATTTGTGAGGACCACGGGATCACAAAGAGTTGGAAGGGAACCCCAAGGGTCATCTAGTCCAACCCCATTCTGCCATGTAGGAAGGATCGGGATGTAGCGCAGCTGGTTAATTGCCAGCAGCAATAGATCATTACCCAACTTCGAAGCCCAAGTTGGATTGAGCACCCGACTGCCAATAGGCTAACTTACTGTGCACCCAAGAAGTTCGAAAACAGCTGCAGCTGTGAGTAGATAAATTAGGGACCGCTTGAGCAGGGAGGTTAATTTAATTTATGACACAATAAAAAATGCCGGCGATCAAAGAGCAAGGAGGAAATACTCTGATCAAAAAGGACTCGGCATCAACAGCTCCCCCTGTGGCCGGACTCGAGTATAACCTCCAGAAGCCAAAATTGGAAAATGCTGAATTACCTCTGCTGTGGACATGCAGCTGTGGACAAGTCTACATAGGAACCACCAAACGTAGTGCCCAAACACAAGTCAAAGAACATGAAAGGCACTGCAGACTAATTCAACCAGAGAAATCAGCCATAGCAGAGCACTTGATGAACCAACCTGGACACAGGATATTATTGGAGAACACAGAAATGCTGGACCACTCCAACAACTATCATGTCAGACTACACAGAGAAGCCATTGAAATCATAGAATCATAGAATAGTAGAGTTGGAAGAGACCTCACGGGCCATCCAGTCCAACCCCCTGCCAAGAAGCAGGAAATCGCATTCAAAGCACCCCCGACAGATGGCCATTCGTTGGGGGTGCTTTGAATGCGATTTCCTGCTTCTTGGCAGCATGTGGACAACTTCAACAGAAAGGAGGAAACCATGAAAATGAACAAAATCTGGCTACCGGTATTAAAAAAAACTAAAAAATCAGAACAGTAGATGGGAAGCAACAATCTGAGGGCAGAGGAGCCCCATGGATGGCTAATGACTCTGAACAAAGGATGCCCCCCAGGCAAGAGACAAAACTTTCCAATGCTAATTAGGGTGATTAACTGAAACATTAGCACTGGCTTCCAACTGACAAAGGACTCTTGTCATACCCTGGACTCTCCACAGATTTACCTTTCTTGCCTAGTTTATCCATGCCTCACAACCTCTGAGGATGCCTGCCATAGATGTGGGTGAAACGTCAGGAGAGAATACTTCTGGAACATGGCCACACAGCCCGAAAGACATACACCAACCCTGTGATCCCGGCCATGAAAGCCTTCGACAACACGTTGAATTACCTCTGTCTGTATGTATGTGTTGTATGTCTAAAAACGGCACTGAATGTTTGCTGTGTATATGTGCATTGAGATCCGCTCTGAGTCCCCTTCAGGGTGAGAAAGAAGGGCGGAATATAATTACTGTAAATAAATAAACAATACAATACAATCCCTCCTGACAGATGGCCATCCAGACTCTGTTTAAAGAATTCTAAAGAACGAGAGTCCACAAACTACCAAGGCAATCCATTCACTGTTGAACAGCTCTTACAGTCAAGAAGTTATTTCAAATGTTTACATTTTGCCATGCTTATTCAGTCTTTTAATCCTAGTCTATTAAGCAGTAGAAACAGTCATTAAGAGCCACATCCACAGTCCATGGTGAAGGAGACTGACTTAGAGTAAGCTTCTGCACAATCGTTGTTTCTGACTCTCTACTGTGGTTCAGTGCTATGCAATCATGGGAGCTATAGTTTTACCAGGTCTTTAGCCTTCTTTGCCAAAGAGTCCTGGGCTTTACCAAACCAAAGCTCCTCAGAATCACACCATTAAGTTAAAATGGTTCCAAAATGCATTCCTTACCCAGTTTCAGCCTCGGATTGTCCACAGGTTCAAAAGTGCTCCATGAGCCCTTTTCATCCTTTCAAATCAGCGTTTCTTAACCTGGGGGTCGGGACCCCTGGGGGTGGGGTCATGAGGGGGTTTCAGAGGAATCACCAAAGACCATATTTCTGAGGGTCTTAGGACCCCAAAAAACACATATTTCTGGTGGTCTTAGGACCCCAAATCCCTCCAGCATTTTCTGTTGCTCATGGGGGTTCTGTGTGGGAAGTTTGGCCCAATTCTATCATTGGTGGGGTTCTGTTAAAGTAGGAATGATTGTATATAGATTTGTTTAAATGTAATTGAGTCATGGTGGTGCAATGTGTGCTGGAGCTTGCATCATGCACTGTGTACTGTTTACTATGTCAGTATGTAAAGGGTTAAGTGCCTGCAAACTTGGATTGCATCAGACAGCAGAGTCTGGGATAAATTGCCCTCTGCTTCCTATCTTATTTTTCTTCTTTGTTTTCCTTCCCGTCTGTGCCTGCGTGAGAACTGTGTATTCCGTTCGTGAGTAAAACTTTTGATAGAGAACTGAAGACTCCAACGTCATTATTTATCTAGTGTTTTCTCGTCAGCGACTTCTGCCGCGTGTGTGCCTAGCAAATCGCCCTGACAGGTTCAAGGGACTCTTTGACTGTAGGTGAACTATAAATCCCAGCAACTACGGCTCCCAAATGTCAAGGTTTATTTTCCCCAAACTCCACCAGTGTTCAAATTTGGGCATATTGAGTATTCATAATAAGTTTGGTCCAGATCCATCATTGTTTGGAGTCCACAATGCTCTCTGGATGTAGGTGAACTACAACTCCCAAACTCAAGGTCAATGCCCACCAAATCCTTCCAGTATTTTCTGTTGGTTGTGGGAGTCCTGTGTGCCAAGTTTGGTTCAATTCCATCATTGGTGGAGTTCAGAATGCTCTTTGATTGGAGGTGAACTATACATCCCAGCAGCTACAACTCCCAAATGACAAAATCAACCCACCCCTTTCAATCCCACCAGTATTCAAATTTGGGCGTATCGGGTATTTGTGCCAAATGTGGTCCAGTGAATGAAAACACAGCCTGCATATCAGATATTTACATGACGATTCATAACAGTAGCAAAATGTCAATTATGAAGTAGCAACAAAAATAATGTTATGGTTGGGGGTCCATCACAACAACATGAGGAACTGTATTAAGGGATCGTGGCATTTAGGAAGGTAGAGAACCACTGCTTCAGATTAAAAGATTATAAAGATGCCCATCATGACCCCTCTTAATCTTCTATTCTCCCTAAATTAAACATATCCATCTCCCTAAGCCACTCCTCAGAGGGATTCATAGTTTCCAGGCATTTTTACCATTTTGGGTGTCCTTCTCTGGACACATTCTTGTTTATCAACATCTTTCCTTGAACTGTGGAATCCAGAACTGGACACAGAGTTATTATTCCAGGTGAGGTCTGATCAAAGCAAAATAGTGTGAGACTGTGACTTCCCTTGGTGTAGGAACTATATTGCTCTGAATGCATTCTAGAATCGCATTGGCCTTTTGAGCTGCCGCATCACACTGTTGTCTCATGTTCACCTTGAGATCTACTAAGATGTCCAATGTTTCTGTATTTCAATGTGTTGTCGAAGGCTTTCATGGCCGGAATCACAGGATTGTTGTCTATTTTCCGGGCTGTATGGTCATGTTCCAGAAGCATTCTTTCCTGACGTTTCGCCCACATCTATAGCAGGCATCCTCAGAGGTTGTGAAGTTTCTGTATTTAATTTTCATCGCCATTCTCATGAAGCTGTGTGTGGGTCTCTCTCTCCTGGACATTCTGTTCTATTCGCTTGTTTATTTTTAAAAATCTTTCCCCTTCCCAAGCCATCGCTCCTCTCCCTCGGCCGGTGTTGCCTTTCCAATTGGACCTTACGCTTGGCAACTGGATTATATTCTTGGAAGGATTCGAAACAAGCCGGAGTCCCGAATCCCATATTTGCCTGCATTGGATCGAACCCAAAGATTAAGAACATGGTACACACATCCACTCTTCCTTCCGCTTCCTTCTGGCATCAAGACTGGCTTCCCGTGAGAAAACGGCACCTCGACCTGGTCGCTTTTTTGGGGTTTATTGTGGAACCGCAATACTTAGTTAAGGGAAAAAGAGGGACTTGTTAATAGGCACATTCTTGGCAGAAACGGGGATTCTGATATTGGAGAAACCCAGGGGGATGGAAAGCAGAATAGCCGCAAAATTCTTCATTAGGGAACTTTTAGTTGGGAAGAAAAAGGAAACCCACTTTGGGACAGAAAACATGTTCTGTTTATTCCGAATAAAGTAACGATTCCCTGGATCCATGCAACTGGTGCTCACGGCTTCACGTGCCCATACCCAAGAAAATTTGTATTTTCTTTAGGCATTTTCCTCCAATGCAATTTTTTATTTTTTTGTTATGTGTTGTTGAAGGTTTTCATGGCCAGGATCACAGGGTTGTTGTGTGTTTTCCGGGCTGTATGGCCATGTTCCAGAAGCATTCTCGCCTGATGTTTCACCACATCTATGGCAGGCATCCTCAGAGGTTGTGAGGCATGGATAAACTAGGCAAGGAAAGTAAATATATATTTGTGGAGAGGACTCTTGCCACACCCTGGACTCTCCACAGATATATATTTACCTTCCTTGCCTAGTTTCTCCATGCCTCACAACCTCTGAGGATGTCTGCCATAGATGTGGGCGAAACGTCAGGAGAGAATACTTCTGGAACATGGCCACACAGCCCGAAAGACATACAACAGCCCCAATTTTTTATTTATTTGTTATGTGTTGTCGAAGGCTTTCATGGCCGGGATCACAGGGTTGTTGTGTGTTTCTCGGGCTGTATGGCCATGTTCCAGAAGCATTCTTTCCTGACGTTTCGCCCACATCTATGGCAGGCACCCTCAGAGGTGGTGAGGATGCCTGCCATAGATGTGGGCAAACCTCTGAGGATGCCTGCCATAGATGTGGGTGAAACGTCAGGAGAGAATGCTTCTGGAACATGGCCAGACAGCCCGGAAAACTCACAACAACCCCATTTGTTAGGTGTTTATTTAAAACATTTCTATTCCTCCCTTCTCAGGGTGGACCACAACATATATACGGCAAGCATTCCATGCCAGTACGTAAAATAACTATAAATATACACAAATGTTAAAATCAGTTCTATTGACTTTAAAATCAGCTATTTAAACCAACTCAGGACACCATGCTGGCTCCGGTCAGCAAAGTAGGTTTCCTATAATTGCCTCATTGTCCTGCCCTGAAGGCTTGGTCCCAAAGCCATGTTTTAAGTTTTTTTTCCTGAAGGTCAGGAGAAATGGGGCTGATCTAATTTTGTTAGGGAGGGACTTCCACAGATGAGAGACCAACACTGAGAAGGCCCTGCCTCTTGTCCCTACCAGTTGCGCTTGCGAAAGAGGTGGGACCGAGAGCAGAGCCTCCCTGGATGATCTTAACATCTGAGATGGTTCATAGAGGGAGATACGTTCAGACAGGTAAACTGGGCCTGAACCATTAAGAGCTTTATAGGTCAAAACCAGCACCTTGAATTGTGCCTAGTAGCAAACAGGCAACCAGTGTAGCTGATGTAACATGGGACTTGTATGCTCCCTGTACGCCGCCCCAGCTATCAGCCTGGCTGCCTCTTGTTGGACTATTTGAAGCTTCCGAACAGTCTTCAAAGGCAGCCCCGTGTAGAGTGCATTGCAGTAGTCTATCCTGGATGTAACGAGAGCGTGGACCATCGTGGCCGGCCAAGTCTGACTTCCCAAGGTACGAGCACAACTAGTGCATGAGTTTTAATTGTGGAAAAGCCACCCTAGCCACCCCCAAAACCTGAGGTTCCAGGCTCAGCGATGAGTCCAAGCTGCGAACCTGTGCCTTCAAGGAAGTGTGACCCCGTCCAGCACAGGCTGTAACCCTATTTATTTATTTATTTACAGTATTTATATTCCGCCCTTCTCACCCCGAAGGGGACTCAGGGCAGATTACAATGAACACATATATGGCAAACATTCAATGCCAATAGACAAACAACATTCAGTTTTAGACAGACACAGAGGCATTTTTTTTTAACATCTTCCAGCTTCACGATTTCCGGCCACAGGGGGAGCTGTTGCTTCACCGTCCATTGGTGGCTGTTCTTCCTCTTCTTTTCCTCGTGAGCAGTTTTTTTATGGTGTTGTAGATTAGTTAAATTAGCCTCCCGCATAAAGCGTCCCTAAATTTCCCTAATTGACAGATTCAACTGTCTTTCGGGGCTGCTAGGTCAACAGCAAGCTGGGGCTATTTTTTTTTTTTATGGTCGGAGGCTTAACCCGACCCGGGCTTCGAACTCCTGACCTCTCGGTCAGTAGTGATTTATAGAAGCTGGTTACTAGCTAGCTGCGCCACAGCCCGGCCCCTATGCCCTGTTAGGCCTTACGACTGACCAGAGGACCGCCGTCTTGTCTGGATTCAACTTCAATTTGTTCGCTCTCATCTAGACCGTCACAGCAGCCAGGCGCCAGTTCACGACCTGTTAATGTGGGATTTGTGTATTGATAGTGTTTAAATGCAATTTGTGCCATGCTTGTATTGCAACTGATTGCATCATCTAGAATGTACCATAGTGTGGAAAGAGCTAATTGCCAAGAAGCTATGATGGCCTTGATGCGTGGCTGGAACTAGGGAGTATCCAGACACAAGTGTTTGTGCATAACGATTGCATCAGTTCAGTTGAGTTCTGTCTGCCTAGAGTTCGAGTCAAGTTCTGTTGGAGAACAGAGCAGTCCTGTGTTCATCTGTCGTCTGCAAGTCTGTTTATGTTGATTACTGCTGCATACAGTAAAACTTTGTAAATAGTTTTACCAACGTCTCTGAGTGTCTCTTCGTTCTGCGTTCCACTGCTTCCATCCAACTACTGCTGCGCT
The DNA here is from genome assembly GCF_035594765.1 of Anolis carolinensis. Lineage (NCBI taxonomy): Eukaryota > Metazoa > Chordata > Lepidosauria > Squamata > Anolidae > Anolis > Anolis carolinensis. The sequence continues at coordinate 2,099,941 of NC_085841.1, forward strand.
GCAAATACTCTGACAGGTTTCCTATTGCTTCCATTATTGCCCTGTCCCAAAGGCTTGGTCCCACAGCCAGGTCTTGACCATCTTTCTGAAGGACTGGAGGGAGGGGGCTGATCTAATCTCACCATAGGTGGGGGGCAATCACTAAGAAGGCCCTGTCTCTCTCTCATCCCCGCCAATCATGCCTGTGACGGTGGCAGGACCGAGAGCACGGCCTTCTCAGAAGATCTTAGTCTTTGCAGTGGTTTGTAAAGGAGATGTGTTTGGACAGGTAAACTGGGTCTGGGCCGTTTAGGGCTTTATAGGTTAAAACCGGCACTTTGAATTGTGCCCGGTAACAAACAGGCAGCCAGTGGAGTTGATGTAACATGGGAGTTGTGTGCTCCCTGTACGCTGCCCCAGTTATCAACCTGGCTGCCTCTCCTTGGACTATTTGAAGCTTCCAAACAGTCTTCAAAGGCAGCCCCACATAGAGTGCACTGCAGTAGTCTATCCTGGATGTAACGAGAGCGTGGACCATCATGGCCGGCCAAGTCTGACTTCCCAAGGTACGAGCACAACTAGTGCATGAGTTTTAATTGTGGAAAAGCCACCCTAGCCACCCCCAAAACCTGAGGTTCCAGGCTCAGCGATGAGTCCAAGCTGCGAACCTGTGCCTTCAAGGGAGTGTGACCCCATCCAGCACAGGCTGTAACCCTATGCCCTGTTAGGCCTTACGACTGACCAGAGGACCGCCGTCTTGTCTGGATTCAACTTCAATTTGTTCGCTCTCATCTAGACCATCACAGCAGCCAGGCACCGGTTCATGACCTGTGTTAATGTGGGATTTGTGTATTGATAGTGTTTAAATGCAATTTGTGCTATGCTTGTATTGCAACTGATTGCATCATCCAGAAGGTAGCATAGTGTGGAAAGAATTAATTTGTTTGGGAGTTTTGAGATCATGGTTAACTATCTCTGCAGCCTGCTTTGAAATGTTGTTTCAGCCAACATTGATACATGAGTGTTTGACAGCATCCTCACCTTAGTGCCAAGCTGCAGGCATTCCCAATCACAGACATGGACCTTCTCGATCAAAACTTCAGCAGTTTAATTCAGTTTGAGTCCTGCACAGAGCTCCTCTTCAACCCCAAATATGTTCCAGAAACTGACTTTCTGATGTTGCGTTTGACTCAGTTATGGGTTCAACTAATCTCCTTACTCTGCAATGACTTCGCATTGAAAAGGGACCACTTAAGAGTAAAAGAAAAAAGCTTTGCAACAAGGCTATAACTGTGTGTATCCTTTCTGAAAGGATGTACAGTAGAGTCTCACTTATCCAACACTCGCTTATCCAACGTTCTGGATTATCCAACACATTTTTGGAGTCAATGTTTTCATAATATCGTGATATTTTGGTGCTAAATTCATAAATACAGTAATTACTACACAGTATTACTGCGTATTGAACTACTTTTTCTGCAAAATTTGTTGTCTAACAGGATGTTTTGGTGTTTCATTTGTAAAATCATAACCTAATTTGATGTTTAATAGGCTTTTCCTTAATGCCTCCTTATTATCCAACATATTCGCTTATCCAACATTCTGCCGGCCCGTTTATGTTGGATAAGTGAGACTCTACTGTGTGTCTGTGTTTGAGCAGTAATCCACTGCAAGTGCAATATTTTTCCCTATGTTCTCCTATCCCTCTAGATCAGGCATGGGCAACTTGGGTCCTCCAGGTGTTTTGGACTTCAACTCCCACAATTCCTAACAGCCAGTATCAGCCCATGCCTGATCTAGATTCTTGGAGCCTCCGGTGGCCTAGGGGATAAAAGCCTAGTGACTTGAAGGTTGGGTTGCTGACCTGAAGGCTGCCAGGTTCGAATCCCACCCGGGAAGAGCGCAGATGAGCTCCCTCTATCAGCTCCAGCTCCATGCGGGGACATGAGAGAAGCCTCCCAAAGGATGGTAAAACATCAAAAAACCTCCAGGTGTCCCCTGGGCAATGCCCTTGCAGACAGCCAATTCTCTCACTCCAGAAGCAACTCCGGTTGCTCCTGACACAGAAAAAAAAATGATATAGTCACAGTGGAAAGCCTAAGAAATGCCTAGGAAGGATTAGATCAGGCCTGGGCAAACTTCAGCCCTCTGCCAGTAGTCTGTTAGGAATTGTAAGAGTTGGAGTCCAAAACACCTGAAGGGACAAAGTTTGCCCAGGCCTGATCTACACCATATAATTAACTAGCTGTGCCCGGCCACGCATTGCTGTGGCTGATGGGAATCATTTGTTGGGCAGGTGGAATAGCAGTGAATAGCCTTGCAGCCTCAAAGCCTGGCCAGTTCAAATCAGATAATCTGTATTTTATAGGCAGTGTTGAAGAGGCCTAACTGAATCCTGGCTGGGTTGTTGTATGTTTTCTGGGCTGAGGATGCCTGCCATAGATGTGGGCGAAACATCAGGAGAGAATACTCCTGGAACATGGCCATACAGCCCGGAAAACATACAACAACCCGGCCATGAAAGCCTTCGACAACACATTGAACCCTGGCTGTCTCCTGGCACCATTGTGGCCGAAGGGGTTGCTAGGAGATGAAGTGGGCGGGACCTAAAGGGGGCAGGGCCTACCATTCTGACCAGCAACCAGGGTTGAAAACGGCTCTTCCTCGTCCTCTAATTTGGATTCTATTTTTCTAGAGTTTTTTTGTTTGAAAGACATAGATTGGATGACTATGTCTTTTGTGGCCAAATTTGGTGTGATTTGGTTCCGTGGTTTTGTTGTTTACTCAGTCCTACAAACGTACATTACATTTTTATATATATAGATATAGCTCTTTGGACTTGTCTTATGTCATTTCTCCTTGGCTGTGTAGCAGAACTTCACTCCTTGTTTTCTTCGATGCCTGATGTTGGACTCCACTTTGGAGTCTGGACAGCAATGACACACACAGGCAAACACACAACCCTCGCAGCCTTCTTTCTGCTCCGTGGCCAAGAACGGTTGCCCTCATCTTTTCCATGTTGGCAAAAACAGATGAGCTCACCCGGCCACACCATCTCCTCTTGGGCTGGTGACTTGGGTTGTGGGTCCAGAGCCCAACCTGTGCCTCTGGTTCCAAGAACGAGGTATTTGTTTTGCAGTCGAGGGAACGCCTGGCCCATTCAAAGCATCAAAGCCCTCACAACAGATGGCCATCCAGCCTCTGTCTAAAAACCCCAGAGAAGGAGACTCCCCTGGACTCCCAGCCGTGAGAGCTTGAAGGGGGTCCCAAAGGTCATCCAGTCTGACCACCTTCTGCCATGCAGGAAGATACGATCCAAGCCCTTCGGACTGATAGCCATCCAGTTTCTGCTTAAAAACCTCCAGAAAAGGAGACCCCCATTGGACTCTCAATCACTACGGTTTAAAGGGAACCCCAAAGGACATCCAGTCTGGCCCCCTTCTGCCATGCAGGAAGACACAATACAAGCCCTCCAAACAGATGGTCATCCACCCACTGTTTAAAACCCCCAAAGCACAAGACTCCATTGGACTCCCAGCCACTACAGTTTGAAGGGAACCCTAAAGGCCATCCAGTCTGACCCCCTTCTGCTACGCAAAAAGACACAATCCAAACCCTCCCAGCAGATGGCCATCCAGACACTGTTTAAAAACCCCAAAGACTAAGACTCCATTGGACTCCCAGCCACTACAGTTTGAAGGGAACCCTAAAGGCCATCCAGTCTGACCCCCTTCTGCTACGCAAGAAGACCCAATCCAAACCCTCCCAACAGATAGCCATTCAGACACTGTTTAAAAACCCCAAAGACCAAGACTCCATTGGACTCCCAGCCACTACGGTTTGAAGGGAACCCCAAAGGCCATCCAGTCTGACCTTCTTCTGTCATGCAAGAAGGCACAATCCAAGCTCTCCTGACAAATGGCTGCACAAACCTCTGCTTAAAAACATCCAGAAAAGAAGACCCCATTAGAACGCTCCAACACTTTATTTTCCACTAGAATTAGAAGGGGATCCCAAAAAACCAGACTGACCCCCTTCTGCTGAACAGGAAGGCACAATCCAAGCCGTCCTGACAGATGGCCATCCAGACTCTGTTTAAAAACCTACATAGGAGGAAAGTCCACTGGACTCTCAGGAAAACCGCTGTTGGTGGGCAGGAAAAGAGATTTAAAGATGGGCTTAAAGCCAACCTTAAATCCTGTGGCATAGACACTGAGAACTGGGAAGCCCTGGCCCTTGAGCGCTCCAACTGGAGGTCAGCTGTGACCAGCAGTGCTGTGGAGTTCGAAGAGGCACGAATGGAGGGCTTAAGGGAGAAACGTGCCAAGAGGAAGGTGCGTCAAACCTGTCAGAGTATTTGCAGCACAGCAGTAGTTGGATGAAAGCAGTGGAACGCAGAACGAAGAGACACTCAAAGACGTTGGTAAAACTATTTACAAAGTTTTACTGTATGCAGCAATAATCAACACAAACAGACTTGCAGACGACAGACGAACACAGGACTGCTCTGTTCTCCATCAGAACTTGACTCGAACTCTAGGCAGACAGAACTCAACTGAACAGAACTGAACTGATGCAATTGTTATGCACAAACACTTGTGTCTGGATACTCCCTAGTTCCAGCCACACATCAAGGTCATCATATCTCCTTGGCAATTAACTCTTTCCACACTATGGTACATTCTGGATGATGCAATCAGTTGCAATATAAGCATGGCACAAATTGCATTTAAACACTATCAATACACAAATCCCACATTAACAAAACCATGACCAGGACCGCCTTCCACCTGGAAACCGATGTCCTCACTGCGGGAGAACATGCAGATCAAGAATAGGTCTCTCCAGCCACCTACGAGGGATCGCCTAAGTAAGTAAGTTATTTCTTGTTATCTCTCTCTCTAAATAAAGAATTTCACAGTGGCTTAAAGTAAAACCAATACGATACAATGTAAAACTTAAATGGTTAGGTGGAATCTCTTTCCATGTAATTTGCATCCATGTTTCCATTGTGTCCCAATTTCTGGAGCAGCAGAAAAAAAAACTTGTTTTTTCCACAATGTGACCTCTTTTCAGATATTTAACCATGGCTCTCCTATCCATAACAAAGGACTGCAGAAAGTTGTCCAAAAGTTGCTCATAAACAACCATCATCCCAAACAATACAGTCAACAACAATAATCCAGCAAAGTAAGGCTCGAACAAATCCCAATAACAACTCAGGGTTCATCTATGGATACCTTGGCTCAATACTACTACTACTAATAATAATAATAACAAAACATTGCATGGAAAGTTCCTTGACAAAATTGAAGGAAAAGCTGATAAGGAGAAGACCTGGCTCTGGCTCACGAATGGGACCCTGAAGAAGGAGACAGAAGGCCTGATCCTTGCAGCCCAGGAGCAAGACATCAGGACAAAGGCATTAAGGCCAAGATCGAAAAATCAGCTTATGACCCAAAATGCAGACTGTGCAAGGAAACCGACGAAACCATTGATCATATCCTCAGCTGCTGTAAGAAAATCGGACAGACAGACTACAAACAGAGGCACAACTATGTGGTCCAAATGATTCATTGAAACTTATGCCTCAAGTACCACCTGCCAGCAGCAAAGAACTGGTGGGATCACAATCCTGCAAAAGTCCTGGAAAATGAGCACGCAAAGATACTGTGGGACTTCCGAATCCAGACTGACAAAGTTCTGGAACACAACACACCAGACATCACAGTTGTGGAAAAGAAAAAGGTTTGGATCATTGATGTTGCCATCCCAGGTGACAGTCGCATTGACGAAAAACAACAGGAAAAACTCAGCCGCTCTCAGGACCTCAAGATTGAACTTCAAAGACTCTGGCAGAAACCAGTGCAGGTGGTCCCGGTGGTGATGGGCACACTGGGTGCCGTGCCAAAAGATCTCAGCCGGCATTTGGAAACCATAGACATTGACAAAATTATGATCTGCCAACGGCAAAAGGCCACCCTGCTGAGATCTGTGCGCATCATCCGAAAATACATCACACAGTCCTAGACACTTGGGAAGTGTTTGACTTGTGATTTTGTGATATGAAATCCAGCATGTCTATCTTGTTTGCTGTGTCATAATAATAAAATAATAATAATAATAATAATAATAATAATAATAATAATAATAATAATAATAATGTGGAGTCCTGGGAAGCTGTAGTTTTCCAATGCACCTCAAGGCCCAGCTGAGAGGGGCTTTCGTTCAGCACATGATGTTTTGCAATTGCAACCCATAACTCCAGCTTGAACTCAGGGGAACATTTTCTTTATGTTTTGTACCGTTTTTCCTAACAGCTGGGTGCAAGATTTAACAAGGCAAGTCATCCAAACAGTGTAACTTTTAATGAAGAGCAGGATCAAATTATTCCATTTGCGACACAGCGGGAAGACGGGAAAAGCTGAGTCAATTCAGGGGGTCATGAGTCGGTTAAAAGGGGGAAAAAGGGGGAATCTGGAAAGGAGGGAGCAAGGACACTGGAGATCAGTCACTCTTGCAAAGAAAAGAGGCTCAATATATGTATGTGCATGTGCATGTATTTGTACATACGAGGGTTGAATGAAAAGTAATGCCTCCACCTTCGCTACTTGCGTTTGGATGGGAATATTTTAATAAATCAACGCAGAAATAATCTTTAGAATGTGCTCTTTAATGACCACTGTTCACTTTTCCACATCATCACCAGACAATTGGATACATTTCTGCCAACAATGAACAAGTTTTCTGAAGCCGTCACAGAAGAAGTCGACACTCGGTTTCCGCAACCAGCGTCTCACAATCCTCATCGTGTACAGATCTTCTGACAGCCAAGCAAAGCCATAATGTGACCCACACGTTCATGTGAAATGCCGATTAGGCTTGAAATTTCTCTCTGAGTGATACAACAATCGTCCTGAATGAATCTGTCAAACTTTTGCTTGTGAAACTCGGTGGTTGCTGTCACAGGACATCCAGCTCTTTGTTTGTCACGCAAATCAGATGTTCAACATCTTTAAACTTACTCGCCCAACGATGCACAGGACTCACATCAACACAATCACCATAAACAGCTTGCATTCTCTGATGAATCATAGAATCATAGAATTGGAGAGTTGGAAGAGACCTCACAGGCCATCCAGTCCAACCCCCTACAAGAAGCAGGAAAATCTCATTCAAAACTCCTTTGGGGTGACACCTTCTGCTGTCAAGAATTCAGTGACTGCACGTTGCTTAAGTCACTTTGACCAGCCGTCTGTGCAGGGTTCCATACTTCACACTTTAACAACACAACCGTTCAATGCTAAGGCTTCCCCGCCAAATGGAACTGTAGAGGAGAGTCTACTGAATGAGCCAGTACCTGCCACAGACCAGGACTGCCATCAGTTGAGGAGTCACGAAGGTGGAGGCATTACTTTTCATTCAACCCTCATACACTGTTAATACAGCCTAGAATTGCATTGTCCTGGTACCAAAGTAGTTTCCTACTGGTAATTTTCAGGGCTACAGACCAGTGGCACTCACTTCCATCATCATAAAGGGCCTTGAAAAACTAGTCTGCAGGCATATCATTTTTTGCCTTCCACACTCATTGGACAAATATCAGTTTGCATATAAAGCCAAAAGATTGACAGATGACACCATAGCCATCATGCCCACACTGATCTGATCCACCTGAAACTATCCAGGAACTATGTGAGTATGCTTTTTGCAGACTTTAGTCCTGCATTTAACACAATAATAATAATAATAATAATAATAATAATAATAATAATAATAATAATAATAAAGAACTGGTGGGATCACAAACCTGCAAAAGTATTGGAGAATGAGCACGCAAAGATACTGTGGGACTTCCGAATCCAGACTGACAAGGTTCTGGAACACAACACACCAGGTATTGCTTGATTTTGTCATTCTTCAGTTTCTTCTCTTTCATATTTTTCAGGTTACTTGCATCTGATCTGAGTTTCTTGATTTTCAACTCTAGCCTGACCTTCCACTTTGGTTTTCCAGTCGATTTTCTTTGGGGCTGCCTTGGTTGTAGGAGCCCAAGCTCTTCTGTTACTATCACTGCTGCACTGTAGGCAAACTGGTTTGTTTGTTCAATTGATGTTATTTGGACAGTGGAGAGTATTGTATTCACATCTTTCATGATAGGCGGCAGGTGTCTCTTTAGCATTGTTTTTAGAGTTGGGAGCTGTTTTGTTACTGCATTTGCTGCAGCATGAGCCATGATCTTATCCTTGAGCTCTTGTTGTCTTGCTGTCAAGGTTCCTGGTGGTTCAACAGGTGTTTCAAGTGCTGGTTCTTCAAATTCTTGCAAAGGCTCCACACTTTCTTCTGGTTCAATCTGTTCCACCATTCCAAGTGTTACTGGAGTCTCTGCTGTTATCTGTGCTGTGGTCTGATGGTAATTTACTTTGCAAATTTTCTGGATTTCTTCAAGTTCAGCTTCACTGAACACTTTGTTTCTGATTATGAATCTTCGTTGGTCAGCCAGTCGGGGTTCTGTTATCTGTGAGTCAGGGTACTCTTGTTTCCACAGTTGATATATGTGATGACCCATGGGCCTTGTAGTCCTGCTCAGGACATTGTAATTCCTGATGAAGATGAAAACTTGGGTTTTTTACCTTCCCAGTCTGAACTGGATTCCTCTCAGCCAGATCTTTCCCAGGCAGATCTGGGAACCTTGCACCTGCAAGAAAGTTGTCTCCCAGAAGTATGTCAAACAAGCCCAGAGCCTACTTCTCCCGTATTCTTGCGCCGGGAGTTTTGTAAACAACAGAGAAGTTTGGATTCAGCTTCGCGCAGGAGTGCAAGGATTGCAGCTAAGAATGTGGCCAATTAAGACTGCTTCTCGTGAGAATCTTTGGGGAGTCTCACATCTGGTCTCAGAGTTAGCTTTCGGTTCTGATTCCCAGAGAACTGCTTCGGCGGGAAAGCTAGACTCTATTTAGGTGTTTTACCCGCGTAGTAACTTCGCGGAGTCAATTCGTCAGCCTACGGAGCGAGTTGTGTCTGGACAGCGCGCTCCGATTCAAGCCTCGCTCCTGCTCAAGCCTTGCCTTGCTATCCAGCCTTCGCCTTGCTTCCCAGCCTTTGTTTATCTACGGACTTTGCCTTGTTTCCCAGGACCAATCCTTGCCTTGTTCCACGGATTTTACCAAGTTATTCCACGGACCTTGTTCTTGTTCTTAGTTACCTTGTTCCACGTTCAAGCCTTGTTTCAAGTATCAAGTTATTTCCTAGCCTCGCTCAAGTTTCATGGACTAAAGGACCTTGTCATCTCCCCTCACTTTGCTTGGCAAAGTGAGTGTTTCGGTTATTGGATTACAACTTTGGACCTTAATATTTCTTATTGGACATTGCTTTTTTGGACTAATTCTGACCTTTCCTGAAAGGTCTAATTCTGAACTATTTTCTACACTTGTTTTTATTAACTTTATATATTCCTTCAATAAAGATATTAGATAGATTCTGGCCTCTGTGTATGGTTATTGGTGCTCTGCAGCCTGGGTCGTGACAGTTTGACTCCGCCACCCTAAGCACCAATTAACCTCGGCCAGAATGTCTACCGGAGTCGTACCTGGGCCGAGCGGCCAGCCGATTACCTACACCATCGACAAGGAAGAGGTAGACCGAATCCGTGATAAGCTCAATGCACAGGATGGAGAAATAAGGGGTTTGAAGGAACGCGGAGTTCGTCTTCCGGCCATGGCGTTGCCAACCAAGTTTACTGGAGAAGCTTCTAAGGTTCATGTCTTCCGTCGCCAATGTCAAGCTTATCTGGAGGCCCGTGCTGCCGAGTTTCCCCAAGAAGACATCAAAGTGGCATGGGTTTACAGTCTTCTAGACGGGCCAGCGGCCAGCTGGGCGACGGCACTGTTCGACCAAGTCTCTCCACACCTAAGATCAGCGCAACACTTCTTGGACCACCTCAAGGAGACTTGGGGAATCGAGGACAATTTGGAGGCAGCCGGTCACAAACTCCGTCGCCTTTTCCAAGGAGACAGACCTATGTCTCAGTATATAGCCGAGTTCCGAGTGCTGGCCCACAACACCGGCTGGAACGATGTAGCCCTCAGGGGACAATTCCGGGAGGGTCTCAACATTGAAATGCTGGAAGAAATCTCCAAGGTGGATCCTCCCCAGACCCTCGAGGCACTCATTGATCAATGTTTACGGGCTGAAGTCATGATTGCCAACAGGAAACAGTGGGTTCGAGGCCAGGGCAGTAGAGCCGGGGCAAAACCCCCCGCTCCCGCCAGCGTTCAGCCACGTCCGGTGTGGAGACCCCCACCGCCAACCCCATACCCCAGAGGAGGCGAGGAGGTGCCGATGCAGTTGGGCAATGTGCGTCCCAGACTAGATGCCGCCGAGAAGGCCCGTCGTCAACGCTTAAACCTCTGCTGGTACTGCGGGAACGGGGGCCACTTCGCCAGAGAGTGCCCAGCCAAAGGGAAGCCTGCCGCCCGTCTTGCGGCGGCGTCCTCCACGGAGACGAAGGCGTCTGAGCCGACTGGCACACAGCCGGCGGGGGAAGCCAACGACCGGGTGTAGAGAGGCTCGCCAACCCGGTCAAAAAATCCATCCAAGAGCCGCCAACCGGGGTCCTGTTCCTTCTCGTGGTCACATTATGGTCAGCAAAAAGGGGACCCGTCATGATCCACGCCATGATAGACTCTGGAGCTACCAACAATTTCATCGATAGAGAGTATGCCGACTCTCTGGGATTACAATATCATGATTTCAAGAATGCCCGTGTGGTGCAAGCCATAGACGGCCGTCCCCTCAAGACGGGCCCCGTAAGTCAGTGGTCGGAACCCACCAGGATGTGGATAAGGGAACATATGGAAGAGATTTCCTTCTTTGTTACCGAGGTCCCCCATTTCCCTGTGATTTTGGGAATTCCATGGCTGACTCTCCACGACCCCAACATCTCCTGGTCCAACAGAGAACTGCAGTTTGCTTCACCGTATTGCCAAAACCATTGCCTCGTAGCCAAGGTATGCCATGCCACAGACACCGAGCCCATCATCACCTTGCCAAAGAAGTACTCCGAGTATTGGGATGTATTCAATGAGAAGGAAGCCGAAAAATTACCCCCACATAGACCTTATGACTGTGCCATTGACTTGGTGGAGGGGGCCCCGATCCCGCGAGGGCATCTCTACTCCCTGACTGAACCAGAGCAAGAAGCTCTCAGGGAATTCCTAGAGACAAACCTTCGCAAGGGATTCATCAGACCCTCTCAATCCCCAGCCGCCTCCCCAGTGATGTTTGTGAAGAAGAAGTCAGGGGAACTACGCTTGGTGGTGGACTACAGAGCATTGAACAATATCACCAAGCGGAACAGCTATCCCCTGCCCTTAATCTCGGATCTACTGGATCGGCTTCGAGGAGCCAAGGTTTACACCAAGCTGGATCTTCGGGGGGCTTACAACTTAGTTCGCATCAGGGAAGGGGACGAGTGGAAGACCGCCTTCCAGACCAAATTCGGATTATTTGAGTCCCGAGTTATGAATTTCGGTTTATGCGGAGCCCCCGCAACGTTCCAGCATTTTGTCAATGACATTTTTCAGGACTATCTAGACAGGTTCTTGATAATCTACCTGGACGATTTTTTGGTGTTTTCCAGATCACAATCAGAACATGAGAACCACGTCAAAATGGTGTTACAACGATTGCGGGATCATGGACTTTATGCCAAGCTGGAAAAATGCGCTTTTGATCTACAAGAGGTAGATTTCCTTGGTTACCGCATCTCGCCTCTAGGGCTTTCCATGGATCCAGCCAAAGTTTCAGCAGTATTGGAATGGCGGGCGCCAACTAACAAGAAAGAGGTGCAGCGTTTCTTGGGGTTCGCGAACTACTACCGCAAGTTCATTCCAGATTTTGCCCGCTGGTCCGACCCCATCACTAGCTGCATCCGTGGAAAGCAGCCTTTCCGCTGGACTGATCAAGCAGAGAAAGGGTTCCAGCAACTAAAGAAACTATTCACCTCCCAGCCAATTCTACAACACCCAAATCCTGGAACCCCTTTTGTGGTACAAGCGGACGCCTCTGATGTGGCAATTGGGGCTGTACTTTTACAACCGGTGGGAGATCACCTCCACCCCTGTGCCTTTTATTCTCGTCAACTAACCACACCAGAGAGGAATTACACCATTTGGGAAAAAGAACTACTGGCCATAAAGGCAGCCTTTGAAACTTGGAGACATTGGCTAGAAGGGGCCAAATTTCCCATTGAAGTCCACACTGATCATCGTAATCTAGAACATCTAAGAACTGCCCGCAAACTAAATCAGAGGCAACAACGTTGGGCTTTATTCTTTGAACGTTTCAACTTCCAGATCCATTATGTGACCCCAGCCCAAACCAAGCAAGCAGACGCCCTGTCACGTAAACCGGAATACGCTGCAGGACGCAAGGAGACCTTTGAATCCCAACTGCTACAACCTGAGAACTTTGCCACGCTCACGGTGGGGAACACCAAATCCATTCCCATTGGTTCAACTTCCCCTACTCCAGGACCCATCTGTGCTCAAGAAATCAGGGCTAGTCAGCAAGCAGATGCCTGGGCGCAGGACCAACTTCGCCAAGGTCTGCATTTTCCCTTTTCGCTTAAAGATGGGCTGCTCTGCTATAGAAATCATGTTTATATCCCACCCGGACCGGGCAGGGAAAAAACGCTTCGTCTGTGTCATGACTGCAAACCAGCAGGACACTTCGGACTATTTAAAACTATGCATCTGATCCTAAGGGATTTTTGGTGGCCCAAGATCCGCAAGGATGTGGAAAAATATGTCAACACCTGCCCAGTATGCCAGCGCTCCAAGATACGAAGGGAGAAGCCCTCAGGGCTTTTACACCCCCTTCCTACCCCATCTCGCCCATGGGAAATAATTTCCGCGGATTTCATCACTGACCTACCACCTTCCTGTGGATTCACCACGATCTTAGTGGTGGTGGACCTATTCACCAAGTTAGCCCATTTCATTCCCTGCGAAGGCCTCCCCACGGCCAAGGAAACTGCGGATCTATTTCTTCAACATGTTTTCAGACTACATGGATTGCCCAAGAGTTTAGTCACAGACCGTGGATCTCAATTCACCTCTCGTTTTTGGAAGGCACTACAAAAACTATTGGGCATAGACTCTCGCTTATCTTCAGCTCATCATCCCCAAACAGATGGGCAAACGGAGCGCACCAATGCCACTTTGGAGCAGTATCTTCGCTGTTATGTAAACTATCAACAGGACAATTGGGCTTCTCTGTTACCACTGTCTGAGTTTGCCTACAACAATGGAGTTCAAGCTTCTACAAAAGAAACGCCGTTCTTTGCAAACTACGGCTTCCATCCACGTTTCTTCCCCCCTGTCATTGAAACTTCAGAGGTTCCCGCAGCAGAGGATTGGCTGCAGGAACTCACAGCGGTGCAACAACTTTTGCTCCAGCAACTGGATCAAGCCAAGGAGGACTATAAACGCCACGCTGACAAACATCGCCAGCCGGGCCCCGAAATCAAGGTAGGAGATCGGGTTTTCCTGTCCACTCGCTTTCTGCCCTCCCACCGCCCTTGCCGGAAGTTAGATGCCCGTTTCATTGGTCCCTATCCAGTGGTGGCGCAATTAAACCCCGTGACTTTCAAACTCCAACTTCCGCGTTCAATGCGCATTCACCCAGTGTTTCACCGTTCCCTGCTCCTTCCGGCGGATGGTGTGCGACCTGATACAGACCAACCGGCCCCCCCTCCTGTTTTGATGAATGGGGAGGAGGAGTTCGAGGTTGAGGACATTTTGGATTCTCGCTTTCACCGCCGCCGCCTACAATATCTCATTGACTGGGTGGGTTTTGGCCCTGAGGAACGCTCTTGGGAAGACGCCTCCACAGTCCATGCTCCTGATCTAACCCGTCGCTTTCATCAGACCTATCCCACCAAACCACGACCTCGCGCCTCGGGGAGAGGGCCCCAGTTTGGGAGGGGCCTTGAGGAGGGGGATAGTGTGATGACCCATGGGCCTTGTAGTCCTGCTCAGGACATTGTAATTCCTGATGAAGATGAAAACTTGGGTTTTTTACCTTCCCAGTCTGAACTGGATTCCTCTCAGCCAGATCTTTCCCAGGCAGATCTGGGAACCTTGCACCTGCAAGAAAGTTGTCTCCCAGAAGTATGTCAAACAAGCCCAGAGCCTACTTCTCCCGTATTCTTGCGCCGGGAGTTTTGTAAACAACAGAGAAGTTTGGATTCAGCTTCGCGCAGGAGTGCAAGGATTGCAGCTAAGAATGTGGCCAATTAAGACTGCTTCTCGTGAGAATCTTTGGGGAGTCTCACATCTGGTCTCAGAGTTAGCTTTCGGTTCTGATTCCCAGAGAACTGCTTCGGCGGGAAAGCTAGACTCTATTTAGGTGTTTTACCCGCGTAGTAACTTCGCGGAGTCAATTCGTCAGCCTACGGAGCGAGTTGTGTCTGGACAGCGCGCTCCGATTCAAGCCTCGCTCCTGCTCAAGCCTTGCCTTGCTATCCAGCCTTCGCCTTGCTTCCCAGCCTTTGTTTATCTACGGACTTTGCCTTGTTTCCCAGGACCAATCCTTGCCTTGTTCCACGGATTTTACCAAGTTATTCCACGGACCTTGTTCTTGTTCTTAGTTACCTTGTTCCACGTTCAAGCCTTGTTTCAAGTATCAAGTTATTTCCTAGCCTCGCTCAAGTTTCATGGACTAAAGGACCTTGTCATCTCCCCTCACTTTGCTTGGCAAAGTGAGTGTTTCGGTTATTGGATTACAACTTTGGACCTTAATATTTCTTATTGGACATTGCTTTTTTGGACTAATTCTGACCTTTCCTGAAAGGTCTAATTCTGAACTATTTTCTACACTTGTTTTTATTAACTTTATATATTCCTTCAATAAAGATATTAGATAGATTCTGGCCTCTGTGTATGGTTATTGGTGCTCTGCAGCCTGGGTCGTGACAATATATCACACAGTCCTAGACACTTGGGAAGTGTTCGACTTGTGATTTTGTGATACAAAATCCAGCATATCTATCTTGTTTGCTGTGACATAATAAAATAATAATAGCTTTATTTTTATATCCCGCCACCATCTCTCCAGAGGACTCATGGAGGCTTACAATTGGGACCAAGCCCAACACAACAAAGTTTACCAATTAAAAACACATTTTAAAAATATAATACACATAGAACAATCTGATTAAAGCCATTAAAAAGAGTAGAATATAAAACAACCATTAAAATGAAGCAAAACTTATCTCAGTAACCACAACCAGGGATAAGGTGGGCATCTACCTATCTGTCTTTGAGCATCTATAGCTATTTTTCTACCTTTGAGCACACACACACACACACACATATATATATATATCTATATATATATAAAAGGATAAAAAAAATCGGCCTAAGACAAAACAACAAAACTACACATCCCAGAAACACTAAACTTGGCAACACCACCCCTCATCCATGCATCTACGTTCATACAACAAAAAGAAAAGAAAAACAAAGTCCTAATTAGAGGGAGAGGAATAACTGTTTTTTATCCAATTGCTGCCAGTTAGAAGGCTAAACTCTGCCCACTTGGTCTCTATAGATAGATAGATAGATAGATAGATAGATAGATATTGATAGAGATAGACATAGATACAGATATCTATGTCTATGTGTATCTATGTATCTATAAGTGTTTTAATTTTCCAAGATGACTCCTACTTCCAGAAAACCCTGTGATTCTGATCATATTACTGATTATATACATACACACACACACACACACATATATAATGTTTACGCATATATAGATATATATACCTTTGAGTACTGATATATATGTGTGTGTGTGTGTGTGTGTGTGTGTGTGTGTGTATATATATATATATATATAAAAGGGTAATGAAATTTCGGCCTAGGACAAAACAACAAAACTACACGTCCCAGAAACACTAAACTTGGCAGCACAACCCCTCATCCAGGCCTCTACGTTCATATAACAAAAAGCTCCAGCTACTCCAGAAAACGGCCAGGATTTGAGACTGCTAGGCTATTCACTGCTATTCCACCTGGCCAGCAAAGGATTTCCATAGGCTACAGCAATGTGTGGCTGGGCAAAGCTTATATATATATATATATATATATATATATATATATATATATATATATAAATCTACATGCAGTTACAGAGAGAGAGAGAGAGAGAGATACATAAACATACACATACTTCATCCAAACGAGTATACCTCATTTTATTTTTATTTTAAATGCAAATAATTAAAATGCCAGCCAACAATCCGAATAAATGTTTATGGAGCGTCTACCAAACAATGCATTCTTTTCGGTCACTTGATCCCCCGCTGGGACCCAGCGAGAGTGAAATCTTCATTAAAAGCCTTTCAGATTAAGTGTATTGTTTTGCAAGGGTTCTGGCCAAATTTCTTGCGCAAAAATAATTAATAGGCGGATTTATATCACTGTCAGCAATTTAAAAAAGAGCGTGATTTCAACACCGGATCCAAACAAAGCCTTACAACAGTCAGGAGCATCTCTGAAAGCATCCACACTGTGGAATAAATGCAACCTGATGTCCCTTGATAGAATCCTGGGAGTTGTAGTTTCACAAGGTCGCCAGCTTGGGTTGCTGTGAGTTTTCCAGGCTGTATGGCCATGTTCCAGAAGCATTCTCTCCTGACGTTTCACCCATATCTATGGCAGGCATCCTCACAGCCTCGGACCCCTTCCTTTCCCCCCTCAGCCGCTTAAGCCAGCATACCAACTCCTTAAATCAAGAAATAGTTTTCTAAGATCTGCAGAGACACTCACAGGAACACCTCAGCAAGCAAGAGTCCAAAAGTGGCAGGCTAAAACCCAGAACCTCTATCAGTGGCGGAGACTGGATGAGAAACTCCCTCCTGGACACACAGAAGACTGGGCGAGTTGGAAGGCGCTGAACCGACTGAACACAACTAGACTTAATGTCAAGGGGAAACCTTTACTTGTACTATTCTAAGCTAACTAACTACAGTAATCCTCATTGAGCAGTGTGGGTCAGACTTGGGCAGGGCTGTGGCGCAGCTGGTTAGTAGCCAGCTGCAATAAATCACTACTGACCGAGAAGTCATGAGCTCAAGTCAGCCCGAGTCGGTTTGAGCACCCAACCATTAAATAGCCTAGCTCGTTGCTGACCTAAGCAACCCGAAAGATAGTTGCATCTGTCAAGTTGGAAATGTAGGTACCACTTTATGCAGATACGCTAATTTAACCAATTTACAACACCATTAAAAACTTCCAGCAGCGTGGGAAAAGGAATGAGGAAATACTACCATCAAGGACTCAGTGTCACAAGTGGTCGATGAAGTGACAGCTCCCCCTGTGGTCAGAATCGAGCAGACCCTCATGAAGCCGGAAACTGGAAAATGTTAAATTGCCTCTGTGTCTGTCTATATATGCCATATGTCTAATGGCATTGAATGTTTGCCATGTATATGTGCATTGTGATCCACCCTGAGTCCCCTTCGGGGTGAGAAAGAAGGGCGGAATATAAATACTGTAAATAAATAAAGAAATAAACTCCAGCAGTTGGAACCTTGGGCTCCAGATTATGTTTAAATTGAACATGAGATCTGACTACGCCGCTCTACTTTTCATTTAATTAAAGAGTCCTGAAACTTGTGAAACCAAGGGGAAATTCATGGTTTCTCCAACTGTTTGGGGTCTGGACTATAGTTTGAAAAAGACAAGAATGAATATGCACACTGCACATATCTAATCTGTAGTGCAAAAAAAAAACCTGTTGAACAGCTTACCTAAGAAAGACACTAACTGGGACCTAGTAAAAGAATATTTAAAACAGATGAAATTAGATCTCATCTGTTGAAACTGCTAAATCCTAAGGAAAGAAGACGACAAAGGGTAAGCAGTACTACCCTGTTTCCCCGAAAATAAGACATCTCCAGAAAATAAGACCTAGTAGAGGTTTTGCTGAATTGCTAAATATAAGACCTCCCCCGAAAGTAAGACCTAGTAAAGTTTTTGTTTGGAAGCATGCCCGCCAAACAGAACACCAGAGCATGCAGGATCGGTAAATGTACGTACCATAGTGTGTTGTACATGGAAATAATGGTAGTAACAAGAAATTCTTGATAGGATTCACAGTTTGTCTGGTTATGCCGGTTTGTGATGACAACTACTGTATAGTATATAATAAATGTTCATTTTTTTTGTTCAACAATAAATGTGAATTATTCTTCATGGAAAAATAAGACAGCCCCTGAAAATAAGACCTAGCACATCTTTGGGAGCAAAAAATAATATAAGACACTGTCTTATTTTCGGGGAAACACGGTATAACAATAAGATATTAACTTTGAACAATGTTAAGAACCATCAAAAGCAAGATGGAAGTCAACAAATTTTTTCCCCTTTATATATTTTTTTTTATTATTATTATTTTGGATTTTTTGTCTTCTTTTTTTTCCCTCTTGTTTTACCTCCTTTTCTTCCTACTTTCTATACAAGGAAATGTTCTCCCCCTTTCGATGTAAACAAAACTCTATTTCTTGATCCTATATAAAACCTTAATAATATATTATAAACTACTGAACAGCTCTCCTAATGGTCAAGAAGTTCTCTATGTTTGTGCCGTCGCACCTGGGGCTGTAACTCTTAGCGAAAGAGGCATGGGGATTGCTGTCACGACCCAGGCTGCAGAGCACCAATAACCATACACAGAGGCCAGAATCTATCTAATATCTTTATTGTAGGAATATATAAAGTTAATAAAAACAAGTGTAGAAAATAGTCCAGAATTAGACCTTTCAGGAAAGGTCAGAATTAGTCCAAAAAAGCAATGTCCAATAAGAAATATTAAGGTCCAAAGTTGTAATCCAATAACCGAAACACTCACTTTGCCAAGCAAAGTGAGGGGAGATGACAAGGTCCTTTAGTCCATGAAACTTGAGCGAGGCTAGGAAATAACTTGATACTTGAAACAAGGCTTGAACGTGGAACAAGGTAACTAAGAACAAGAACAAGGTCCGTGGAATAACTTGATAAATCCGTGGAACAAGGCAAGGATTGATCCTGGGAAACAAGGCAAAGTCCGTAGATAAACAAAGGCTGGGAAGCAAGGCGAAGGCTGGATAGCAAGGCAAGGCTTGAGCAGGAGCGAGGCTTGAACCGGAGCGCGCTGTCCAGACACAACTCGCTCCGTAGGCTGACGAATTGACTCCGCGAAGTTACTACGCGGGTAAAACACCTAAATAGAGTCTAGCTTCCCGCCGAAGCAGTTCTCTGGGAATCAGAACCGAAAGCTAACTCTGAGACCAGATGTGAGACTCCCCAAAGATTCTCACGAGAAGCAGTCTTAATTGGCCACATTCTTAGCTGCAATCCTCGCACTCCTGCGCGAAGCTGAATCCAAACTTCTCTGTTGTTTACAAAACTCCCGGCGCAAGAATACGGGAGAAGTAGGCTCTGGGCTTGTTTGACATACTTCTGGGAGACAACTTTCTTGCAGGTGCAAGGTTCCCAGATCTGCCTGGGAAAGATCTGGCTGAGAGGAATCCAGTTCAGACTGGGAAGGTAAAAAACCCAAGTTTTCATCTTCATCAGGAATTACAATGTCCTGAGCAGGACTACAAGGCCCATGGGTCATCACACTATCCCCCTCCTCAAGGCCCCTCCCAAACTGGGGCCCTCTCCCCGAGGCGCGAGGTCGCGGTTTGGTGGGATAGGTCTGATGAAAGCGACGGGTTAGATCAGGAGCATGGACTGTGGAGGCGTCTTCCCAAGAGCGTTCCTCAGGGCCAAAACCCACCCAGTCAATGAGATATTGTAGGCGGCGGCGGTGAAAGCGAGAATCCAAAATGTCCTCAACCTCGAACTCCTCCTCCCCATTCATCAAAACAGGAGGGGGGGCCGGTTGGTCTGTATCAGGTCGCACACCATCCGCCGGAAGGAGCAGGGAACGGTGAAACACTGGGTGAATGCGCATTGAACGCGGAAGTTGGAGTTTGAAAGTCACGGGGTTTAATTGCGCCACCACTGGATAGGGACCAATGAAACGGGCATCTAACTTCCGGCAAGGGCGGTGGGAGGGCAGAAAGCGAGTGGACAGGAAAACCCGATCTCCTACCTTGATTTCAGGGCCCGGCTGGCGATGTTTGTCAGCGTGGCGTTTATAGTCCTCCTTGGCTTGGTCCAGTTGCTGGAGCATGTCACGACCCAGGCTACAGAGCACCAATAACCATACGCAGAGGCCAGATTCTATCTAATATCTTTATTAAGGAAATATATAAAGTTAGTAAAAGCAAATGTAAAAGATAGTCCAGAAGCAGACCTTTCAGGAAAGGTCAAAATTAGTCCAAGGAAATAATGTCCAGTATGAAATATTAAGGTCCAAAGTTGTAATCCAATAACCGAAACACTCACTTTGACAAGCAAAGTGAGGGGAGATGACAAGGTCCTTTAGTCCAGGAAACTTGAGCGAGTCTAGAAAATAACTTGATACTTGGAACAAGGCTTGAACGTGGAACAAAGGTAACTAAGAACAAGAACAAGGTCCGTGGAATAACTTGATAAATCCGTGGAACGAGGCAAGGATTGATCCTGGGAAACTAGGCAAAGTCCGTGGATAAACAAGGCTGGGAACCAAGGCGAAGGCTGGATAGCAAGGCAAGGCTTGAGCAGGAGCGAGGCTTGAACCGGAGCGCGCTGTCCAGACACAACTCGCTCCGTAGGCTGACGAATTGACTCCGCGAAGTTACTTCGCGGGTAAATCACCTATATAGAGTCTAACTTTTCCCGCCGAAGCAGTTCTCTGGGAACCAGAAACGAAAGCTAATCTTTGAGACCAGATGTTTGACTCCTTAAGGATTCTCACGAAAAAGGAGACTTAATTGGCAGAATTCTTGGCTGCTATCCTCGCACTCCTGCGCGAAGCAGCTTCCAAACCTCTCTGTTGTTTACAAAACTCCCGGCGCAAGAATACGGGAGAAGTAGGCTCTGGGCTTGTTTGACATACTTCTGGGAGACAACTTTCTTGCAGGTGCAAGGTTCCCAGATCTGCCTGGGAAAGATCTGGCTGAGAGGAATCCAGTTCAGACTGGGAAGGTAAAAACCCCAAGTTTTCATCTTCATCAGGAATTACCATGTCCTGAGCAGGACTACAAGGCCCATGGGTCATCACACTATCCCCCTCCTCAAGGCCCCTCCCAAACTGGGGCCCTCTCCCCGAGGCGCGAGGTCGCGGTTTGGTGGGATAGGTCTGATGAAAGCGACGGGTTAGCTCAGGAGCATGGACTGCGGAGGCGTCTTCCCAAGAGCGTTCCTCAGGGCCAAAACCCACCCAGTCAATGAGATATTGTAGGCGGCGGCGGTGAAAGCGAGAATCCAAAATGTCCTCAACCTCGAACTCCTCCTCCCCATTCATCAAAACAGGAGGGGGGGCCGGTTGGTCTGTATCAGGACGCACACCATCCGCCGGAAGGAGCAGGGAACGGTGAAACACTGGGTGAATGCGCATTGAACGCGGAAGTTGGAGTTTGAAAGTCACAGGGTTTAATTGCGCCACCACTGGATAGGGGCCAATGAAACGGGCATCTAACTTCCGGCAAGGGCGGTGGGAGGGCAGAAAGCGAGTGGACAGAAAAACCCGATCTCCTACCTTGATTTCGGGGCCCGGCTGGCGATGTTTGTCAGCGTGGCGTTTATAGTCCTCCTTGGCTTGGTCCAGTTGCTGGAGCAAAAGTTGTTGTACCGCTGTGAGTTCCTGCAGCCAATCCTCTGCTGCGGGAACTTCTGAAGTTTCAATGACAGGGGGAAAGAAACGTGGATGGAAGCCGTAGTTTGCAAAGAACGGCGTTTCTTTAGTAGAAGCTTGAACTCCATTGTTGTAGGCAAACTCAGACAGTGATAACAGAGAAGCCCAATTGTCCTGTTGGTAGTTTACATAACAGCGAAGATACTGCTCCAAAGTGGCATTGGTGCGCTCCGTTTGCCCATCTGTTTGGGGATGATGAGCTGAAGACAAGCGAGAGTCTATGCCCAATAGTTTTTGTAGCGCCTTCCAAAAACGAGAGGTGAATTGAGATCCACGGTCTGTGACTAAACTCTTGGGCAATCCATGTAGTCTGAAAACATGTTGAAGGAATAGATCCGCAGTCTCTTTGGCCGTGGGGAGGCCTTCGCAGGGAATGAAATGGGCTAACTTGGTGAAAAGGTCCACCACCACTAAGATCGTGGTGAATCCACAGGAAGGTGGTAGGTCAGTGATGAAATCCGCAGAAATTATTTCCCATGGGCGAGATGGGGTAGGAAGGGGGTGTAAAAGCCCTGAGGGCTTCTCCCTTCGTATCTTGGAGCGCTGGCATACTGGGCAGGTGTTGACATATTTTTCCACATCCTTGCGGATCTTGGGCCACCAAAAATCCCTTAGGATCAGATGCATGGTTTTAAATAGTCCGAAGTGTCCTGCTGGTTTGCAATCATGACACAGACGAAGCGCTTTTTCCCTGCCCGGTCCGGGTGGGATATAAACATGATTTCTATAGCAAAGCAGTCCATCCTTAAGCGAAAAGGGAAAATGCAGACCTTGGCGAAGTTGGTCCTGCGCCCAGGCATCTGCTTGCTGACTAGCCCTGATTTCTTGAGCACAGAGGGGTCCTGGAGTAGGGGAAGTAGAACCAAGGGGAATGGATTTGGTGTTCCCCACTGTGAGCGTGGCAAAGTTCTCGGGTTGTAGTAGTTGGGATTCAAAGGTCTCCTTGCGTCCTGCAGCGTATTCTGGTTTACGTGACAGGGCGTCTGCTTGCTTGGTCTGGGCTGGGGTCACATAATGAATCTGGAAGTCAAAACGTTCGAAGAATAAAGCCCAACGTTGCTGCCTCTGATTTAGTTTGCGGGCAGTTCTTAGATGCTCTAGATTACGATGATCAGTGTGGACTTCAATGGGAAATTTGGCCCCTTCTAGCCAATGTCTCCAAGTTTCAAAGGCTGCCTTTATGGCCAGTAGTTCTTTTTCCCAAATGGTGTAATTCCTTTCTGGTGTGGTTAGTTGACGAGAGTAAAAGGCACAGGGATGGAGGTGATCTCCCACCGGTTGTAAGAGTACAGCCCCAATTGCCACATCTGAGGCGTCCGCTTGCACAACAAAAGGGGTTCCCGGATTTGGGTGCTGTAGAATTGGCTGGGAGGTGAATAGTTTCTTTAGTTGCTGGAACCCTTTCTCTGCTTGATCAGTCCAGCGGAAAGGCTGCTTTCCACGGATGCAGCTAGTGATGGGGTCGGACCAGCGGGCAAAATCTGGAATGAACTTGCGGTAATAGTTCGCGAACCCCAAGAACCGCTGCACCTCTTTCTTGTTAGTTGGCGCCTGCCATTCCAATACTGCTGAAACCTTGGCTGGATCCATGGAAAGCCCTAGAGGCGAGATGCGGTAACCAAGGAAATCTACCTCTTGTAGATCAAAGGCGCATTTTTCCAGCTTGGCATAAAGTCCATGGTCCCGCAATCGTTGTAACACCATTTTGACGTGGTTCTCATGTTCTGATTGTGATCTAGAAAACACCAAAAAATCGTCCAGGTAGATTATCAAGAACCTGTCTAGATAGTCCTGAAAAATGTCATTGACAAAATGCTGGAACGTTGCGGGAGCTCCGCATAAACCGAAATTCATAACTCGGGACTCGAATAATCCGAATTTGGTCTGGAAGGCGGTCTTCCACTCGTCCCCTTCCCTGATGCGAACTAAGTTGTAAGCCCCCCGAAGGTCCAGCTTGGTGTAAACCTTGGCTCCTCGAAGCCGATCCAGTAGATCCGAGATTAAGGGCAGGGGATAGCTGTTCCGCTTGGTGATATTGTTCAATGCTCTGTAGTCCACCACCAAGCGTAGTTCTCCTGACTTCTTCTTCACAAACATCACTGGGGAGGCGGCTGGGGATTGAGAGGGTCTGATGAATCCCTTGCGAAGGTTTGTCTCTATGAATTCCCTGAGAGCTTCTTGCTCTGGTTCAGTCAGGGAGTAGAGATGCCCTCGCGGGATCTGGGCCCCCTCCACCAAGTCAATGGCACAGTCATAAGGTCTATGTGGGGGTAATTTTTCGGCTTCTTTCTCATTGAATACATCCCAATACTCGGAGTACTTCTTTGGCAAGGTGATGATGGGCTCGGTGTCCGTGGCATGGCAGACCTTGGCTACGAGGCAATGGTTTTGGCAGTACGGTGAAGCAAACTGCAGTTCTCTGTTGGACCAGGAGATGTTAGGGTCGTGGAGAGTCAGCCATGGGATTCCCAAAATCACAGGGAAATGGGGAACCTCGGTAACAAAGAAGGAAATCTCTTCCATATGTTCCCTTATCCACATCCTGGTGGGTTCCGACCACTGACTTACGGGGCCCGTCTTGAGGGGGCGGCCGTCTATGGCTTGCACCACACGGGCATTCTTGAAATCATGATATTGTAATCCCAGAGAGTCGGCATACTCTCTATCAATGAAATTGTTGGTAGCTCCAGAGTCTATCATGGCGTGGATCATGACGGGTCCCCTTTTTGCTGACCATAATGTGACCACGAGAAGGAACAGGACCCCGGTTGGCGGCTCTTGAATGGATTTTTTGACCGGGTTGGCGAGCCTCTCTACACCCGGTCGTTGGCTTCCCCCGCCGGCTGTGTGCCAGTCGGCTCAGACGCCTTCGTCTCCGTGGAAGACGCCGCCGCAAGACGGGCGGCAGGCTTCCCTTTGGCTGGGCACTCTCTGGCGAAGTGGCCCCCGTTCCCGCAGTACCAACAGAGGTTTAAGCGTTGACGACGGGCCTTCTCGGCGGCATCTAGTCTGGGACGCACATTGCCCAACTGCATCGGCACTTCCTCGCCTCCTCTGGGGTATGGGGTTGGCGGTGGGGGTCTCCACACTGGACGTGGCTGAACGCTGGCGGGAGCGGGGGGTTTTGCCCCGGCTCTACTGCCCTGGCCTCGAACCCACTGTTTCCTGTTGGCAATCATGACTTCAGCCCGTAAACATTGATCAATGAGTGCCTCGAGGGTCTGGGGAGGATCCACCTTGGAGATTTCTTCCAGCATTTCAATGTTGAGACCCTCCCGGAATTGTCCTCTGAGGGCTACATCGTTCCAGCCGGTGTTGTGGGCCAGCACTCGGAACTCGGCTATATACTGAGACATAGGTCTGTCTCCTTGGAAAAGGCGACGGAGTTTGTGACCGGCTGCCTCCAAATTGTCCTCGATTCCCCAAGTCTCCTTGAGGTGGTCCAAGAAGTGTTGCGCTGATCTTAGGTGTGGAGAGGCTTGGTCGAACAGTGCCGTCGCCCAATTGGCCGCTGGCCCGTCTAGAAGACTGTAAACCCACGCCACTTTGATGTCTTCTTGGGGAAACTCGGCATCACGGGCCTCTAGATATGCTTGACATTGGCGACGGAAAACATGAACCTTAGAAGCTTCTCCAGTAAACTTGGTAGGCAACGCCATGGCCGGGAGGCGGATTCCGCGCTCCCGCAAGCCCTTTATTTCTCCATCCTGGGCGTTGAGTCTGTCGCGGATGCGATCCACTTCGTCCTTGCTGATGGTGTAGCTCAGTGGCTGCCCACCGGGCACGGTTCCGGTAGACATTCTGGCCGAGGTTAATTGGTGCTTAGGGTGGCGGAGTCAAACTGTCACGACCCAGGCTACAGAGCACCAATAACCATACGCAGAGGCCAGATTCTATCTAATATCTTTATTAAGGAAATATATAAAGTTAGTAAAAGCAAATGTAAAAGATAGTCCAGAAGCAGACCTTTCAGGAAAGGTCAAAATTAGTCCAAGGAAATAATGTCCAGTATGAAATATTAAGGTCCAAAGTTGTAATCCAATAACCGAAACACTCACTTTGACAAGCAAAGTGAGGGGAGATGACAAGGTCCTTTAGTCCAGGAAACTTGAGCGAGTCTAGAAAATAACTTGATACTTGGAACAAGGCTTGAACGTGGAACAAAGGTAACTAAGAACAAGAACAAGGTCCGTGGAATAACTTGATAAATCCGTGGAACGAGGCAAGGATTGATCCTGGGAAACTAGGCAAAGTCCGTGGATAAACAAGGCTGGGAACCAAGGCGAAGGCTGGATAGCAAGGCAAGGCTTGAGCAGGAGCGAGGCTTGAACCGGAGCGCGCTGTCCAGACACAACTCGCTCCGTAGGCTGACGAATTGACTCCGCGAAGTTACTTCGCGGGTAAATCACCTATATAGAGTCTAACTTTTCCCGCCGAAGCAGTTCTCTGGGAACCAGAAACGAAAGCTAATCTTTGAGACCAGATGTTTGACTCCTTAAGGATTCTCACGAAAAAGGAGACTTAATTGGCAGAATTCTTGGCTGCTATCCTCGCACTCCTGCGCGAAGCAGCTTCCAAACCTCTCTGTTGTTTACAAAACTCCCGGCGCAAGAATACGGGAGAAGTAGGCTCTGGGCTTGTTTGACATACTTCTGGGAGACAACTTTCTTGCAGGTGCAAGGTTCCCAGATCTGCCTGGGAAAGATCTGGCTGAGAGGAATCCAGTTCAGACTGGGAAGGTAAAAACCCCAAGTTTTCATCTTCATCAGGAATTACCATGTCCTGAGCAGGACTACAAGGCCCATGGGTCATCACAGAGCAAAAGTTGTTGCACCGCTGTGAGTTCCTGCAGCCAATCCTCTGCTGCGGGAACCTCTGAAGTTTCAATGACAGGGGGAAAGAAACGTGGATGGAAGCCGTAGTTTGCAAAGAACGGCGTTTCTTTTGTAGAAGCTTGAACTCCATTGTTGTAGGCAAACTCAGACAGTGGTAACAGAGAAGCCCAATTGTCCTGTTGATAGTTTACATAACAGCGAAGATACTGCTCCAAAGTGGCATTGGTGCGCTCCGTTTGCCCATCTGTTTGGGGATGATGAGCTGAAGATAAGCGAGAGTCTATGCCCAATAGTTTTTGTAGTGCCTTCCAAAAACGAGAGGTGAATTGAGATCCACGGTCTGTGACTAAACTCTTGGGCAATCCATGTAGTCTGAAAACATGTTGAAGAAATAGATCCGCAGTTTCCTTGGCCGTGGGGAGGCCTTCGCAGGGAATGAAATGGGCTAACTTGGTGAATAGGTCCACCACCACTAAGATCGTGGTGAATCCACAGGAAGGTGGTAGGTCAGTGATGAAATCCGCGGAAATTATTTCCCATGGGCGAGATGGGGTAGGAAGGGGGTGTAAAAGCCCTGAGGGCTTCTCCCTTCGTATCTTGGAGCGCTGGCATACTGGGCAGGTGTTGACATATTTTTCCACATCCTTGCGGATCTTGGGCCACCAAAAATCCCTTAGGATCAAATGCATAGTTTTAAATAGTCCGAAGTGTCCTGCTGGTTTGCAGTCATGACACAGACGAAGCGCTTTTTCCCTGCCCGGTCCGGGTGGGATATAAACATGATTTCTATAGCAGAGCAGCCCATCTTTAAGCGAAAAGGGGAAATGCAGACCTTGGCGAAGTTGGTCCTGCGCCCAGGCATCTGCTTGCTGACTAGCCCTGATTTCTTGAGCACAGATGGGTCCTGGAGTAGGGGAAGTTGAACCAATGGGAATGGATTTGGTGTTCCCCACCGTGAGTGTGGCAAAGTTCTCAGGTTGTAGCAGTTGGGATTCAAAGGTCTCCTTGCGTCCTGCAGCGTATTCCGGTTTACGTGACAGGGCGTCTGCTTGCTTGGTTTGGGCTGGGGTCACATAATGGATCTGGAAGTTGAAACGTTCAAAGAATAAAGCCCAACGTTGCTGCCTCTGATTTAGTTTGCGGGCAGTTCTTAGATGTTCTAGATTACGATGATCAGTGTGGACTTCAATGGGAAATTTGGCCCCTTCTAGCCAATGTCTCCAAGTTTCAAAGGCTGCCTTTATGGCCAGTAGTTCTTTTTCCCAAATGGTGTAATTCCTCTCTGGTGTGGTTAGTTGACGAGAATAAAAGGCACAGGGGTGGAGGTGATCTCCCACCGGTTGTAAGAGTACAGCCCCAATTGCCACATCAGAGGCGTCCGCTTGCACCACAAAAGGGGTTCCAGGATTTGGGTGCTGTAGAATTGGCTGGGAGGTGAATAGTTTCTTTAGTTGCTGGAACCCTTTCTCTGCTTGATCAGTCCAGCGGAAAGGCTGCTTTCCACGGATGCAGCTAGTGATGGGGTCGGACCAGCGGGCAAAATCTGGAATGAACTTGCGGTAGTAGTTCGCGAACCCCAAGAAACGCTGCACCTCTTTCTTGTTAGTTGTCGCCCGCCATTCCAATACTGCTGAAACTTTGGCTGGATCCATGGAAAGCCCTAGAGGCGAGATGCGGTAACCAAGGAAATCTACCTCTTGTAGATCAAAAGCGCATTTTTCCAGCTTGGCATAAAGTCCATGATCCCGCAATCGTTGTAACACCATTTTGACGTGGTTCTCATGTTCTGATTGTGATCTGGAAAACACCAAAAAATCGTCCAGGTAGATTATCAAGAACCTGTCTAGATAGTCCTGAAAAATGTCATTGACAAAATGCTGGAACGTTGCGGGGGCTCCGCATAAACCGAAATTCATAACTCGGGACTCAAATAATCCGAATTTGGTCTGGAAGGCGGTCTTCCACTCGTCCCCTTCCCTGATGCGAACTAAGTTGTAAGCCCCCCGAAGATCCAGCTTGGTGTAAACCTTGGCTCCTCGAAGCCGATCCAGTAGATCCGAGATTAAAGGCAGGGGATAGCTGTTCCGCTTGGTGATATTGTTCAATGCTCTGTAGTCCACCACCAAGCGTAGTTCCCCTGACTTCTTCTTCACAAACATCACTGGGGAGGCGGCTGGGGATTGAGAGGGTCTGATGAATCCCTTGCGAAGGTTTGTCTCTAGGAATTCCCTGAGAGCTTCTTGCTCTGGTTCAGTCAGGGAGTAGAGATGCCCTCGCGGGATCGGGGCCCCCTCCACCAAGTCAATGGCACAGTCATAAGGTCTATGTGGGGGTAATTTTTCGGCTTCTTTCTCATTGAATACATCCCAATACTCGGAGTACTTCTTTGGCAAGGTGATGATGGGCTCGGTGTCTGTGGCATGGCATACCTTGGCTACGAGGCAATGGTTTTGGCAGTACGGTGAAGCAAACTGCAGTTCTCTGTTGGACCAGGAGATGTTAGGGTCGTGGAGAGTCAGCCATGGAATTCCCAAAATCACAGGGAAATGGGGGACCTCGGTAACAAAGAAGGAAATCTCTTCCATATGTTCCCTTATCCACATCCTGGTGGGTTCCGACCACTGACTTACGGGGCCCGTCTTGAGGGGACGGCCGTCTATGGCTTGCACCACACGGGCATTCTTGAAATCATGATATTGTAATCCCAGAGAGTCGGCATACTCTCTATCGATGAAATTGTTGGTAGCTCCAGAGTCTATCATGGCGTGGATCATGACGGGTCCCCTTTTTGCTGACCATAATGTGACCACGAGAAGGAACAGGACCCCGGTTGGCGGCTCTTGGATGGATTTTTTGACCGGGTTGGCGAGCCTCTCTACACCCGGTCGTTGGCTTCCCCCGCCGGCTGTGTGCCAGTCGGCTCAGACGCCTTCGTCTCCGTGGAGGACGCCGCCGCAAGACGGGCGGCAGGCTTCCCTTTGGCTGGGCACTCTCTGGCGAAGTGGCCCCCGTTCCCGCAGTACCAGCAGAGGTTTAAGCGTTGACGACGGGCCTTCTCGGCGGCATCTAGTCTGGGACGCACATTGCCCAACTGCATCGGCACCTCCTCGCCTCCTCTGGGGTATGGGGTTGGCGGTGGGGGTCTCCACACCGGACGTGGCTGAACGCTGGCGGGAGCGGGGGGTTTTGCCCCGGCTCTACTGCCCTGGCCTCGAACCCACTGTTTCCTGTTGGCAATCATGACTTCAGCCCGTAAACATTGATCAATGAGTGCCTCGAGGGTCTGGGGAGGATCCACCTTGGAGATTTCTTCCAGCATTTCAATGTTGAGACCCTCCCGGAATTGTCCCCTGAGGGCTACATCGTTCCAGCCGGTGTTGTGGGCCAGCACTCGGAACTCGGCTATATACTGAGACATAGGTCTGTCTCCTTGGAAAAGGCGACGGAGTTTGTGACCGGCTGCCTCCAAATTGTCCTCGATTCCCCAAGTCTCCTTGAGGTGGTCCAAGAAGTGTTGCGCTGATCTTAGGTGTGGAGAGGCTTGGTCGAACAGTGCCGTCGCCCAGCTGGCCGCTGGCCCGTCTAGAAGACTGTAAACCCATGCCACTTTGATGTCTTCTTGGGGAAACTCGGCAGCACGGGCCTCCAGATAAGCTTGACATTGGCGACGGAAGACATGAACCTTAGAAGCTTCTCCAGTAAACTTGGTTGGCAACGCCATGGCCGGAAGACGAACTCCGCGTTCCTTCAAACCCCTTATTTCTCCATCCTGTGCATTGAGCTTATCACGGATTCGGTCCACCTCTTCCTTGTCGATGGTGTAGGTAATCGGCTGGCCGCTCGGCCCAGGTACGACTCCGGTAGACATTCTGGCCGAGGTTAATTGGTGCTTAGGGCGGCGGAGTCAAACTGTCACGACCCAGGCTGCAGAGCACCAATAACCATACACAGAGGCCAGAATCTATCTAATATCTTTATTGTAGGAATATATAAAGTTAATAAAAACAAGTGTAGAAAATAGTCCAGAATTAGACCTTTCAGGAAAGGTCAGAATTAGTCCAAAAAAGCAATGTCCAATAAGAAATATTAAGGTCCAAAGTTGTAATCCAATAACCGAAACACTCACTTTGCCAAGCAAAGTGAGGGGAGATGACAAGGTCCTTTAGTCCATGAAACTTGAGCGAGGCTAGGAAATAACTTGATACTTGAAACAAGGCTTGAACGTGGAACAAGGTAACTAAGAACAAGAACAAGGTCCGTGGAATAACTTGATAAATCCGTGGAACAAGGCAAGGATTGATCCTGGGAAACAAGGCAAAGTCCGTAGATAAACAAAGGCTGGGAAGCAAGGCGAAGGCTGGATAGCAAGGCAAGGCTTGAGCAGGAGCGAGGCTTGAACCGGAGCGCGCTGTCCAGACACAACTCGCTCCGTAGGCTGACGAATTGACTCCGCGAAGTTACTACGCGGGTAAAACACCTAAATAGAGTCTAGCTTCCCGCCGAAGCAGTTCTCTGGGAATCAGAACCGAAAGCTAACTCTGAGACCAGATGTGAGACTCCCCAAAGATTCTCACGAGAAGCAGTCTTAATTGGCCACATTCTTAGCTGCAATCCTCGCACTCCTGCGCGAAGCTGAATCCAAACTTCTCTGTTGTTTACAAAACTCCCGGCGCAAGAATACGGGAGAAGTAGGCTCTGGGCTTGTTTGACATACTTCTGGGAGACAACTTTCTTGCAGGTGCAAGGTTCCCAGATCTGCCTGGGAAAGATCTGGCTGAGAGGAATCCAGTTCAGACTGGGAAGGTAAAAAACCCAAGTTTTCATCTTCATCAGGAATTACAATGTCCTGAGCAGGACTACAAGGCCCATGGGTCATCACAATTGCCCAGGGGATTGCTTCTTGCCCTCCTTTAGGGAAACTGGAACTCCCAAGGACCAAAACACTGTAGATAACTCAAAAACTGGTTTTATTGTTCACAAAAGGTTATCCCAATAAGCTGGAAGTTTCAAAGGGGTAAAGGAAAATATACATTACAGTCTTTGGTTGTCTTAAGTCCAAGGAGCTCTGCAGCTGAGAAGCTTTTCCAGGTCCCTCTTTCTCAATGGCTGTGAATGCCGGAGCAATCCTCAGCCTCAGTCCAAATGGCCTATGTTTAAAGACACAGTCTTTCTCTGGTGCCAAAGAACTGATTTGAAGGCGCTTGACACTCCTCAACGTTGTTCAGGTTGGCCCTGAACATGAAGCATAAGTCTCAAGGGTAAGAACCTCAGAATTGGTGCTGAGAGGTAACTTAATCAAGGGCTTTTAGAACCAAGTCTCTCTCTCACGTCCATCTGGTAGAAAGCTTGATGGTGGAATGAAAAAGGAAACACTGTCCTACTCCAGGAAGAGGTGGAGCCAAACAATTGAGTTGAGGGAGCAATATAACTGGTGCAAACAATATTGATTGACAGCTATAAATAACCAATCAATCCAACTACATTTTCAGAGTAAAGGCAAAATCAGGCATGATACAACAATTCAAATCTTGCAAATTACAGTTCGACATATAGATTGGTGCCACTCGCGCCATCACAATGTTTTAAGCTTGACTATTGTATTTTATGGATTATTGTTAATGATTTTAGATGTGTTGCTGTTTTTATTGATTTGTTTGGCATTGAATTTTGCCAGTTGTTGTAAGCCGCCCTGAGTCCCCTTGGGTGAGAAGGGCGGGGTAGAAATGCTTTAAATAAATAAAATAAATTGACTGTAATAATGTTTAGCTGGAGTTTGAACCCATGACTCCATTGAGTCCTAGTTTCCACGGCAGCAGAAAACAATCCTGCTCCCTTTTCCTTATGAGTCTTTCCAATACTTAAACATGGCAATCATATCTCCTCTAAAGATTCTCATGCTTCAGCCCCGAAATCAACAAATATGACAACTTTATTCCCCAGATCAGTGTCAAATTCCATTTCAAAATTCTGGAAACCCTCCGTTTTCCCACATGTTCTTTCTCAATTTCGGTTCTGCGTCAGAAGGCAGGAAAAAAACACAACAAAACACACAACACCCACTGCATCATGTTGCGGTCGCCAAGTTGTGTTGACAAGTGACTTTTAAAATATCCGAGCTCCGCTTCGCATCTAATTTACGTTGGTTTCTTTAAATGCTTTTCAGACCTGGGAGGAAATGGGAACAGGATCCCGGGGCCTTTGCGGACCGTCCAAAATACATTGAGGGAGGCCAAGGGAAACACACATGAAAGCAACGGCAAAACCATCGAAAAATTGGGCTTTTATTACACTGAACTTTGGGGAAAGCAGTGGGTTTGTTTGGTTATGGCCCTCCATTGAGGCTGAGTGTTAGCCTGGATGTGGGAGTTAAATAAATAGATTAAAAATATCGTTTTTCCTGCAGCACTTACAAACAGTTCTGGATTTAAGTGGTTTGAGTGCTGGATGAGAGGTGCATCTACACCAGGCATGGGCAAACTTGGGCCCTCCAGGTGTTTTGGACTGCAACTCCCACCATTCCTAACAGCTGGTAGGCTGTTAGGAATGGTGGGAGTTGCAGTCCAAAACACCTGGAGGGCCCAAGTTTGCCCATGCCTGGTGTAGATGCATCGTGGAGCCATTGTATCCTCAACATCCTGTTTTTTGGTGGAGAAATTGCCAAAAAAAAAAGAGAGAAAGGGAGATGTATTACTTTTGCAACAGCTCTCCCGCTGGGATGAGAATAGTGAGGAATTTATCACAGTCCTGTGTAAACATCCCCGGAGGTAAACAAATCCAACCATCCAGATGAAGACATCAGGCTTTTTGTTACCAGGTGAGTGTATAGCGGAATCAGCAACGTCCAGTTAACACCATGTGCAAAAGACTCAGACCAGGCAGAGGAATTGGAAGAACAAAGGAACTTTACTCTTGCTTGTTGAGTTGAAGTTAAATAAACAGTTCAGCAATCATACAATGTCCTTGTAGTTGCATAGGATCAATA
This sequence comes from Anolis carolinensis, assembly GCF_035594765.1. NCBI lineage: Eukaryota > Metazoa > Chordata > Lepidosauria > Squamata > Anolidae > Anolis > Anolis carolinensis. Next base: position 2,133,574 of record NC_085841.1, read on the forward strand.
ACTAATCAATCAGCATTCAATATATACAGCATAGCATATTTAAACTACTACTTGGCCGTAGCCAGAGAGCCTGTCTTTTCTGTGCTCTCCCTACAAGCTCAGATTTCCAACTGACAAAACCAGCCATCTGCCATCAAACCGATACATTGTTTGAGGCGTGGCTTGCCTCTGAAAAAGCTAGCTCCCTTTTTGCAGACATCTTTGCAAGGATTTCTTTACACACACACACATAGCAATTTGGCGCAATACTTTTCTTGTTTTTATTCAAATACTAGCTTTCGGACCCGGCGGTGCCCAGGTCATTTGAGAAAGGCATCGTTTGCCTGTGTTCCAAGTGTAGTCTATATCCATATGAGTGCGGGGCCGGGCTGTGGCGCAGCTGGTTAGTAGCTAGCTGAAATAAATCACTACTGACCGAGAGGTCATGAGTTTGAAGCCCATGTCGGATTGAGTGCCCAACCATTAAATTGCCCCAGCTCACTGTTGAGCTAAGCAACCCAAAAGACAGTTGCATCTGTCAAGTAGGAAATTTAGGGAGGCCCGGGCTGTGGCGCAGGCGGGAGAGCAAGCCAGATGCAATTAACTGCAATGAATCACTCTGACCAGGAGGTCATGAGTTCAAGCCCCGCTCGGAGCCTATGTTTGTTTGTCTTTTTTCTATGTTAAAAGTCATTGAATGTTTGCCTGTATGTGTTATGTGATCCGCCCTGAGTCCCCTTCGGGGTGAGAAAGAAGGGCGGAATATAAATGCTGTAAATAAATAAATAAATAAATAATTTAACTCTCTCCTGAGAAATCTGTATAAAGACCAAGTAGCCACAGTAAGAACTGACCACGGAACAACAGAGTGGTTCAAAATTGGGAAAGGAGTGCGGACATCAGGGCTGCATCCTCTCACCCTCCCTATTCAACTTGTATGCAGAAGACATCATGCGACATGCAGGTCTTGACGAATCCAAGGCCGGAGTTAAAATTGCTGGAAGAAACATTAACAACCTTAGGTATGCAGATGATACCACTCTGATGGCCGAAAGCGAGGAAGAGCTGAGGAGCCTTATCACCAAAGTGAAAGAAAGAAGAAAGTGCAAAAATTGGGTTGCAGCTAAACATCAAGAAAACCAAGATCATGGCAACTACACCTATTGACAACTGGCAAACAGAGAGAGAATGTTGGAGTATGGTTGTATTTGTATGAAATGTAAATCAAGTGTTTACTGCTGATGAGCTAGAGTGTATATTTTCAGTAATGAAATAGTTAACAGCAGGCTAGTTTTGACTGACAGCCTGTTGTGATAACTGTGACCTATGAGGTTTGATTTCCGGCCTTTGAGGGTTGGAACTTCCTCCGATCTAAGGAATGTTGTTATCTTATCTGTGGAGTTCGGCTTGAGCTTTCGCTGAAGATGGACTATGAATGCTATGCTCTGAAGCCGAGAAATGCAAACTGTAAATAGACATGTAAATAAAGTTAATCAACAGTTGGACTTCATCTGCTGGAGTGTTTGTTTGACCAGTGCTGTTTCTCAGCATGGGAATACAGTCTGGAGAAGGAGGTGAGACGAGGATGATGAATTTTTTGGAATTCACTCTGCAACCCATCATCCCCTGACAGAGAAAATGTGGAGGCAGTGACAGACTTTATATTTCTAGGTGCAAAGATTCCTACATCCAGGAAATCAGAAGACGTTTCCTTCTTGGGAGGAGAGCAATGGCCAACCTTGAGAAAATAGTGAAGAGCAGAGACATCACACTGGCCACGAAGGTCCGCATAGTCAAAGCCATGGTCTTCCCCATAGTGACCTATGGCTGCGAGAGAGAGCTGGACCATAAGGAAGCGAAGGAAGAGAGAGGCTTTTGAACTCTGGTGCTGGAGGAAAATCTGGAGAGTGCCTTGGACCTTGGCAAGAAGGTCCAACCAGTCCATCCTCCAGGAAATGATGCCCAACTGACTGCTCACTGGAGGGAAGGAGATGAGAGGCAAAGATGAAGTATTTTGGCCACATCATGAGGAGACAGGAAAGCTTGGAGAAGATCACGATGCTGGGGAAAATGGAAGGAAAAAGGAAGAGAGGCTGACCAAGGGCAAGATAGATGGACGGTATCCTTGAAGTGACTGGCTTGACCTTGAAGGAGCTGGGGTGGCCACGGCTGACAGGGAGCTCTGGCCTGGACTGGTCCACGAGGTCACCAAGAGTCGAAAATGACTGAACGAGTGAGACGACAACGACGTAGTGGCACACAGTCGTAACTTACAGAATAGTAACTTATAAAGATTTGTATTATTGTTAACATTATTATGTATATGATGCTCTAATATACATATTGTGTTCTATGCTTTGAACCTTTATCGTGGTGCATATTTTTCAGATATTGTTTAAAATAGACAGCTGTGTTTAGTTACTATTATAATAAAACTTTCAAACCAGGAA